>NW_026776288.1:0-89425 GCF_030936135.1 Gavia stellata | reverse complement strand
TACACTAAGGTGCCAGCCCTGAAAGCTCTTGCTGGTCCTCATCTCCCACTGGTAACCTCTCAAACGAACCACAAACACTTGGGCTCTGAACTTGTTTTAGCCTACTAAAACTTCAACGTACACAGCCTCTCCTGCTCAATCTGGACAGAGCTCAACACCGAAATTGAGAACGTCCGGCGATTGCTCCTACACTAAAGGTGCCAGCCCTGAAAGCTCTTGCTGGTCCTCATCTCCCACTGGTAACCTCTCAAACGAACCACAAACACTTGGGCTCTGAACTTGTTTAGCCTACTAAAACTTCCAACGTACACAGCCTCTCCTGCTCAATCTGGCCAGAGCTCAACACCGAAATTGCGAACGTCCGGCGATTGCTCCTACACTAAAGGTGCCAGCCCTGAAAGCTCTTGCTGGTCCTCATCTCCCACTAGTAACCTCTCAAACGAACCACAAACACTTGGGCTCTGAACTTGTTTAGCCTACGAAAACTTCCAACGTACACAGCCTCTCCTGCTCAATCTGGCCAGAGCTCAACACCGAAATTGCGAACGTCCAGCAATTGCTCCTACACTAAAGGTGCCAGCCCCGAAAGCTCTTGCTGGTCCTCATCTCCCACTGGTAACCTCTCAAACGAACCACAAACACTTGGGCTCTGAACTTGTTTAGCCTACTAAAACTTCCAACGTACACAGCCTCTCCTGCTCAATCTGGCCAGAGCTCAACACCGAAATTGCGAACGTCCAGCGATTGCTCCTACACTAAAGGTGCCAGCCCTGAAAGCTCTTGCTGGTCCTCATCTCCCACTAGTAACCTCTCAAACGAACCACAAACACTTGGGCTCTGAACTTGTTTAGCCTACGAAAACTTCCAACGTACACTCCCTCTCCTGCTCAATCTGGCCAGAGCTCAACACCGAAATTGCGAACGTCCAGCGATTGCTCCTACACTAAAGGTGCCAGCCCTGAAAGCTCTTGCTGGTCCTCATCTCCCACTGGTAACCTCTCAAAGGAACCACAAACACTTGGGCTCTGAACTTGTTTAGCCTACTAAAACTTCCAACGTACACAGCCTCTCCTGCTCAATCTGGCCAGAGCTCAACACCGAAATTGCGAACGTCCAGCAATTGCTCCTACACTAAAGGTGCCAGCCCTGAAAGCTCTTGCTGGTCCTCATCTCCCACTGGTAACCTCTCAAACGAACCACAAACACTTGGGCTCTGAACTTGTTTAGCCTACTAAAACTTCCAACGTACACAGCCCCTCCTGCTCAATCTGCCCGAAATTCAACTCCGAAATTGCGAACGTCCAGCGATTGCTCCTACACTAAAGGTGTCAGCCCTGAAAGCTCTTGCTGGTCCTCATCTCCCACTGGTAACCTCTCAAACGAACCACAAACACTTGGGCTCTGAACTTGTTTAGCCTACGAAAACTTCCAACGTACACAGCCTCTCCTGCTCAATCTGGCCAGAGCTCAACACCGAAATTGCGAACGTCCGGCGATTGCTCCTACACTAAAGGTGCCAGCCCTGAAAGCTCTTGCTGGTCCTCATCTCCCACTGGTAACCTCTCAACGAACCACAAACACTTGGGCTCTGAACTTGTTTAGCCTACGAAAACTTCCAACGTACACAGCCTCTCCTGCTCAATCTGGCCAGAGCTCAACACCGAAATTGCGAACGTCCGGCGATTGCTCCTACACTAAAGGTGCCAGCCCTGAAAGCTCTTGCTGGTCCTCATCTCCCACTGGTAACCTCTCAAACGAACCACAAACACTTGGGCTCTGAACTTGTTTAGCCTACTAAAACTTCCAACGTACACAGCCTCTCCTGCTCAATCTGGACAGAGCTCAACACCGAAATTGAGAACGTCCGGCGATTGCTCCTACACTAAAGGTGCCAGCCCTGAAAGCTCTTGCTGGTCCTCATCTCCCACTGGTAACCTCTCAAACGAACCACAAACACTTGGGCTCTGAACTTGTTTAGCCTACTAAAACTTCCAACGTACACAGCCTCTCCTGCTCAATCTGGCCAGAGCTCAACACCGAAATTGCGAACGTCCGGCGATTGCTCCTACACTAAAGGTGCCAGCCCTGAAAGCTCTTGCTGGTCCTCATCTCCCACTAGTAACCTCTCAAACGAACCACAAACACTTGGGCTCTGAACTTGTTTAGCCTACGAAAACTTCCAACGTACACAGCCTCTCCTGCTCAATCTGGCCAGAGCTCAACACCGAAATTGCGAACGTCCAGCAATTGCTCCTACACTAAAGGTGCCAGCCCCGAAAGCTCTTGCTGGTCCTCATCTCCCACTGGTAACCTCTCAAACGAACCACAAACACTTGGGCTCTGAACTTGTTTAGCCTACTAAAACTTCCAACGTACACAGCCTCTCCTGCTCAATCTGGCCAGAGCTCAACACCGAAATTGCGAACGTCCAGCGATTGCTCCTACACTAAAGGTGCCAGCCCTGAAAGCTCTTGCTGGTCCTCATCTCCCACTGGTAACCTCTCAAACGAACCACAAAACACTTGGGCTCTGAACTTGTTTAGCCTACTAAAACTTCCAACGTACACAGCCTCTCCTGCTCAATCTGGCCAGAGCTCAACACCGAAATTGCGAACGTCCAGCGATTGCTCCTACACTAAAGGTGCCAGCCCTGAAAGCTCTTGCTGGTCCTCATCTCCCACTGGTAACCTCTCAAACGAACCACAAACACTTGGGCTCTGAACTTGTTTAGCCTACTAAAACTTCCAACGTACACAGCCTCTCCTGCTCAATCTGCCCGAAATTCAACTCCGAAATTGCGAACGTCCAGCGATTGCTCCTACACTAAAGGTGGCAGCCCTGAAAGCTCTTGCTGGTCCTCATCTCCCACTGGTAACCTCTCAAACGAACCACAAACACTTGGGCTCTGAACTTGTTTAGCCTACCAAAACTTCCAACGTACACAGCCTCTCCTGCTCAATCTGGCCAGAGCTCAACACCGAAATTGCGAACGTCCGGCGATTGCTCCTACACTAAAGGTGCCAGCCCTGAAAGCTCTTGCTGGTCCTCATCTCCCACTGGTAACCTCTCAAACGAACCACAAACACTTGGGCTCTGAACTTGTTTAGCCTACTAAAACTTCCAACGTACACAGGCTCTCCTGCTCAATCTGGCCAAAATTCAACACCGAAATTGCGAACGTCCAGCGATTGCTCCTACACTAAAGGTGCCAGCCCTGAAAGCTCTTGCTGGTCCTCATCTCCCACTGGTAACCTCTCAAACGAACCACAAACACTTGGGCTCTGAACTTGTTTAGCCTACTAAAACTTCCAACGTACACAGCCTCTCCTGCTCAATCTGGCCAGAGCTCAACACCGAAATTGCGAACGTCCAGCAATTGCTCCTACACTAAAGGTGCCAGCCCTGAAAGCTCTTGCTGGTCCTCATCTCCCACTAGTAACCTCTCAAACGAACCACAAACACTTGGGCTCTGAACTTGTTTAGCCTACTAAAACTTCCAACGTACACAGCCCCTCCTGCTCAATCTGCCCGAAATTCAACTCCGAAATTGCGAACGTCCAGCGATTGCTCCTACACTAAAGGTGTCAGCCCTGAAAGCTCTTGCTGGTCCTCATCTCCCACTGGTAACCTCTCAAACGAACCACAAACACTTGGGCTCTGAACTTGTTTAGCCTACGAAAACTTCCAACGTACACAGCCTCTCCTGCTCAATCTGGCCAGAGCTCAACACCGAAATTGCGAACGTCCGGCGATTGCTCCTACACTAAAGGTGCCAGCCCTGAAAGCTCTTGCTGGTCCTCATCTCCCACTGGTAACCTCTCAAACGAACCACAAACACTTGGGCTCTGAACTTGTTTAGCCTACGAAAACTTCCAACGTACACAGCCTCTCCTGCTCAATCTGGCCAGAGCTCAACACCGAAATTGCGAACGTCCGGCGATTGCTCCTACACTAAAGGTGCCAGCCCTGAAAGCTCTTGCTGGTCCTCATCTCCCACTGGTAACCTCTCAAACGAACCACAAACACTTGGGCTCTGAACTTGTTTAGCCTACTAAAACTTCCAACGTACACAGCCTCTCCTGCTCAATCTGGACAGAGCTCAACACCGAAATTGAGAACGTCCAGCAATTGCTCCTACACTAAAGGTGCCAGCCCTGAAAGCTCTTGCTGGTCCTCATCTCCCACTAGTAACCTCTCAAACGAACCACAAACACTTGGGCTCTGAACTTGTTTAGCCTACTAAAACTTCCAACGTACACTCCCTCTCCTGCTCAATCTGGCCAAAATTCAACACCGAAGTTGCGAACGTCCGGCGATTGCTCCTACACTAAAGGTGCCAGCCCTGAAAGCTCTTGCTGGTCCTCATCTCCCACTGGTAACCTCTCAAACGAACCACAAACACTTGGGCTCTGAACTTGTTTAGCCTACGAAAACTTCCAACGTACACAGCCTCTCCTGCTCAATCTGGCCAGAGCTCAACACCGAAATTGCGAACGTCCGGCGATTGCTCCTACACTAAAGGTGCCAGCCCTGAAAGCTCTTGCTGGTCCTCATCTCCCACTGGTAACATCTCAAACGAACCACAAACACTTGGGCTCTGAACTTGTTTAGCCTACTAAAACTTCCAACGTACACAGCCTCTCCTGCTCAATCTGGCCAGAGCTCAACACCGAAATTGCGAACGTCCAGCAATTGCTCCTACACTAAAGGTGCCAGCCCTGAAAGCTCTTGCTGGTCCTCATCTCCCACTGGTAACCTCTCAAACGAACCACAAACACTTGGGCTCTGAACTTGTTTAGCCTACTAAAACTTCCAACGTACACAGCCTCTCCTGCTCAATCTGGCCAGAGCTCAACACCGAAATTGCGAACGTCCAGCGATTGCTCCTACACTAAAGGTGCCAGCCCTGAAAGCTCTTGCTGGTCCTCATCTCCCACTGGTACCCTCTCAAACGAACCACAAACACTTGGGCTCTGAACTTGTTTAGCCTACCAAAACTTCCAACGTACACAGCCTCTCCTGCTCAATCTGGCCAGAGCTCAACACCGAAATTGCGAACGTCCAGCGATTGCTCCTACACTAAAGGTGCCAGCCCTGAAAGCTCTTGCTGGTCCTCATCTCCCACTGGTAACCTCTCAAACGAACCACAAACACTTGGGCTCTGAACTTGTTTAGCCTACTAAAACTTCCAACGTACACAGCCTCTCCTGCTCAATCTGGCCAAAATTAAACACCGAAATTGCGAACGTCCAGCGATTGCTCCTACACTAAAGGTGCCAGCCCTGAAAGCTCTTGCTGGTCCTCATCTCCCACTGGTAACCTCTCAAGCGAACCACAAACACTTGCGCTCTGAACTTGTTTAGCCTACTAAAACTTCCAACGTACACAGCCTCTCCTGCTCAATCTGGCCAGAGCTCAGCACCGAAATTGCGAACGTCCAGCGATTGCTCCTACACTAAAGGTGCCAGCCCTGAAAGCTCTTGCTGGTCCTCATCTCCCACTGGTAACCTCTCAAACGAACCACAAACACTTGGGCTCTGAACTTGTTTAGCCTACTAAAACTTCCAACGTACACTCCCTCTCGTGCTCTATCTGGCCAAAATTCAACACCGAAGTTGCGAACGTCCGGCGATTGCTCCTACACTAAAGGTGCCAGCCCTGAAAGCTCTTGCTGGTCCTCATCTCCCACTGGTAACCTCTCAAACGAACCACAAACACTTGGGCTCTGAACTGTTTAGCCTACCAAAACTTCCAACGTACACAGCCTCTCCTGCTCAATCTGGCCAGAGCTCAACACCGAAATTGCGAACGTCCAGCGATTGCTCCTACACTAAAGGTGCCAGCCCTGAAAGCTCTTGCTGGTCCTCATCTCCCACTGGTAACCTCTCAAACGAACCACAAACACTTGGGCTCTGAACTTGTTTAGCCTACGAAAACTTCCAACGTACACAGCCTCTCCTGCTCAATCTGGCCAGAGCTCAACACCGAAATTGCGAACGTCCAGCAATTGCTCCTACACTAAAGGTGCCAGCCCTGAAAGCTCTTGCTGGTCCTCATCTCCCACTAGTAACCTCTCAAACGAACCACAAACACTTGGGCTCTGAACTTGTTTAGCCTACTAAAACTTCCAACGTACACAGCCTCTCCTGCTCAATCTGGCCAGAGCTCAACACCGAAATTGCGAACGTCCGGCGATTGCTCCTACACTAAGGTGCCAGCCCTGAAAGCTCTTGCTGGTCCTCATCTCCCACTAGTAACCTCTCAAATGAACCACAAACACTTGGGCTCTGAACTTGTTTAGCCTACGAAAACTTCCAACGTACACTCCCTCTCCTGCTCAATCTGGCCAGAGCTCAACACCGAAATTGCGAACGTCCAGCGATTGCTCCTACACTAAAGGTGCCAGCCCTCTGAAAGCTCTTGCTGGTCACTCATCTCCCACTGGTACCCTCTCAAACGAACCACAAACACTTGGGCTCTGAACTTGTTTAGCCTACTAAAACTTCCAACGTACACTCCCTCTCCTGCTCAATCTGGCCAAAATTCAACACCGAAGTTGCGAACGTCCGGCGATTGCTCCTACACTAAAGGTGCCAGCCCTGAAAGCTCTTGCTGGTCCTCATCTCCCACTGGTAACCTCTCAAACGAACCACAAACACTTGGGCTCTGAACTTGTTTAGCCTACTAAAACTTCCAACGTACACAGCCTCTCCTGCTCAATCTGGCCAGAGCTCAACACCGAAATTGCGAACGTCCGGCGATTGCTCCTACACTAAAGGTGCCAGCCCTGAAAGCTCTTGCTGGTCCTCATCTCCCACTGGTAACATCTCAAACGAACACAAACACTTGGGCTCTGAACTTGTTTAGCCTACTAAAACTTCCAACGTACACAGCCTCTCCTGCTCAATCTGGACAGAGCTCAACACCGAAATTGCGAACGTCCAGCAATTGCTCCTACACTAAAGGTGCCAGCCCTGAAAGCTCTTGCTGGTCCTCATCTCCCACTAGTAACCTGTCAAACGAACCACAAACACTTGGGCTCTGAACTTGTTTAGCCTACTAAAACTTCCAACGTACACAGCCTCTCCTGCTCAATCTGGCCAGAGCTCAACACCGAAATTGCGAACGTCCAGCGATTGCTCCTACACTAAAGGTGCCAGCCCTGAAAGCTCTTGCTGGTCCTCATCTCCCACTGGTACCCTCTCAAACGAACCACAAGCACTTGGGCTCTGAACTTGTTTAGCCTACGAAAACTTCCAACGTACACAGCCTCTCCTGCTCAATCTGGCCAGAGCTCAACACCGAAATTGCGAACGTCCAGCGATTGCTCCTACACTAAAGGTGCCAGCCCTGAAAGCTCTTGCTGGTCCTCATCTCCCACTGGTAACCTCTCAAACGAACCACAAACACTTGGGCTCTGAACTTGTTTAGCCTACTAAAACTTCCAACGTACACAGCCTCTCCTGCTCAATCTGGCCAAATTCAACACCCAAATTGCGAACGACCAGCGATTGCTCCTACACTAAAGGTGCCAGCCCTGAAAGCTCTTGCTGGTCCTCATCTCCCACTGGTAACCTCTCAAGCGAACCACAAACACTTGCGCTCTGAACTTGTTTAGCCTACGAAAACTTCCAACGTACACAGCCTCTCCTGCTCAATCTGGCCAGAGCTCAACACCGAAATTGCGAACGTCCGGCGATTGCTCCTACACTAAAGGTGCCAGCCCTGAAAGCTCTTGCTGGTCCTCATCTCCCACTGGTAACCTCTCAAACGAACCACAAACACTTGGGCTCTGAACTTGTTTAGCCTACTAAAACTTCCAACGTACACTCCCTCTCGTGCTCTATCTGGCCAAAATTCAACACCGAAATTGCGAACGTCCGGCGATTGCTCCTACACTAAAGGTGCCAGCCCTGAAAGCTCTTGCTGGTCCTCATCTCCCACTGGTAACCTCTCAAACGAACCACAAACACTTGGGCTCTGAACTTGTTTAGCCTACCAAAACTTCCAACGTACACAGCCTCTCCTGCTCAATCTGGCCAGAGCTCAACACCGAAATTGCGAACGTCCGGCGATTGCTCCTACACTAAAGGTGCCAGCCCTGAAAGCTCTTGCTGGTCCTCATCTCCCACTGGTAACCTCTCAAATGAACCACAAACACTTGGGCTCTGAACTTGTTTAGCCTACGAAAACTTCCAACGTACACAGCCTCTCCTGCTCAATCTGGCCAGAGCTCAACACCGAAATTGCGAACGTCCGGCGATTGCTCCTACACTAAAGGTGCCAGCCCTGAAAGCTCTTGCTGCTCCTCATCTCCCACTGGTAACCTCTCAAACGAACCACAAACACTTGGGCTCTGAACTTGTTTAGCCTACTAAAACTTCCAACGTACACAGCCTCTCCTGCTCAATCTGGACAGAGCTCAACACCGAAATTGCGAACGTCCAGCAATTGCTCCTACACTAAAGGTGCCAGCCCCGAAAGCTCTTGCTGGTCCTCATCTCCCACTGGTAACCTCTCAAACGAACCACAAACACTTGGGCTCTGAACTTGTTTAGCCTACTAAAACTTCCAACGTACACAGCCTCTCCTGCTCAATCTGCCCGAAATTCAACACCGAAATTGCGAACGTCCAGCGGTTGCTCCTACACTAAAAGTGCCAGCCCTGAAAGCTCTTGCTGGTCCTCATCTCCCACTGGTAACCTCTCAAATGAACCACAAACACTTGGGCTCTGAACTTGTTTAGCCTACGAAAACTTCCAACGTACACAGCCTCTCCTGCTCAATCTGGCCAGAGCTCAACACCGAAATTGCGAACGTCCGGCGATTGCTCCTACACTAAAGGTGCCAGCCCCGAAAGCTCTTGCTGGTCCTCATCTCCCACTGGTAACCTCTCAAACGAACCACAAACACTTGGGCTCTGGAACTTGTTTAGCCTACTAAAACTTCCAACGTACACAGCCTCTCCTGCTCAATCTGGCCAGAGCTCAACACCGAAATTGCGAACGTCCAGCGATTGCTCCTACACTAAAGGTGCCAGCCCTGAAAGCTCTTGCTGGTCCTCATCTCCCACTGGTAACCTCTCAAACAAACCACAAACACTTGGGCTCTGAACTTGTTTAGCCTACTAAAACTTCCAACGTACACAGCCTCTCCTGCTCAATCTGGCCAGAGCTCAACACCGAAATTGCGAACGTCCAGCGATTGCTCCTACACTAAAGGTGCCAGCCCTGAAAGCTCTTGCTGGTCCTCATCTCCCACTGGTAACCTCTCAAATGAACCACAAACACTTGGGCTCTGAACTTGTTTAGCCTACGAAAACTTCCAACGTACACAGCCTCTCCTGCTCAATCTGCCCGAAATTCAACACCGAAATTGCGAACGTCCAGCGATTGCTCCTACACTAAAGGTGCCAGCCCTGAAAGCTCTTGCTGGTCCTCATCTCCCACTGGTAACCTCTCAAACGAACCACAAGCACTTGGGCTCTGGATTTGTTTCGCCTACTAAAACTTCCAACGTACACAGCCTCTCCTGCTCAATCTGGCCAGAGCTCAACACCGAAATTGCAAACGTCCAGCGATTGCTCCTACACTAAAGGTGCCAGCCCTGAAAGATCTTGCTGGTCCTCATCTCCCACTGGTAACCTCTCAAACGAACCACAAACACTTGGGCTCTGAACTTGTTTAGCCTACTAAAACTTCCAACGTACACAGCCTCTCCTGCTCAATCTGGCCAGAGCTCAACACCGAAATTGCGAACGTCCAGCGATTGCTCCTACACTAAAGGTGCCAGCCCTGAAAGCTCTTGCTGCTCCTCATCTCCCACTGGTAACCTCTCAAACGAACCACAAACACTTGGGCTCTGAACTTGTTTAGCCTACGAAAACTTCCAACGTACACAGCCTCTCCTGCTCAATCTGGCCAGAGCTCAACACCGAAATTGCGAACGTCCGGCGATTGCTCCTACACTAAAGGTGGCAGCCCTGAAAGCTCTTGCTGGTCCTCATCTCCCACTGGTAACCTCTCAAACGAACCACAAACACTTGGGCTCTGAACTTGTTTAGCCTACTAAAACTTCCAACGTACACAGCCTCTCCTGCTCAATCTGGCCAAAATTCAACACCGAAATTGCGAACGTCCAGCGATTGCTCCTACACTAAAAGTGCCAGCCCTGAAAGCTCTTGCTGGTCCTCATCTCCCACTGGTAACCTCTCAAGCGAACCACAAACACTTGGGCTCTGAACTTGTTTAGCCTACGAAAACTTCCAACGTACACAGCCTCTCCTGCTCAATCTGGCCAGAGCTCAACACCGAAATTGCGAACGTCCAGCGATTGCTCCTACACTAAAGGTGCCAGCCCTGAAAGCTCTTGCTGGTCCTCATCTCCACTGGTAACCTCTCAAACGAACCACAAACACTTGGGCTCTGAACTTGTTTAGCCTACTAAAACTTCCAACGTACACTCCCTCTCGTGCTCTATCTGGCCAAAATTCAACACCGAAATTGCGAACGTCCGGCGATTGCTCCTACACTAAAGGTGCCAGCCCTGAAAGCTCTTGCTGGTTCTCATCTCCCACTGGTAACCTCTCAAACGAACCACAAACACTTGGGCTCTGAACTTGTTTAGCCTACCAAAACTTCCAACGTACACAGCCTCTCCTGCTCAATCTGGCCAGAGCTCAACACCGAAATTGCGAACGTCCGGCGATTGCTCCTACACTAAAGGTGCCAGCCCTGAAAGCTCTTGCTGGTCCTCATCTCCCACTGGTAACCTCTCAAACGAACCACAAACACTTGGGCTCTGAACTTGTTTAGCCTACCAAAACTTCCAACGTACACAGCCTCTCCTGCTCAATCTGGCCAGAGCTCAACACCGAAATTGCGAACGTCCGGCGATTGCTCCTACACTAAAGGTGCCAGCCCTGAAAGCTCTTGCTGGTCCTCATCTCCCACTGGTAACCTCTCAAACGAACCACAAACACTTGGGCTCTGAACTTGTTTAGCCTACTAAAACTTCCAACGTACACAGCCTCTCCTGCTCAATCTGGACAGAGCTCAACACCGAAATTGCGAACGTCCAGCAATTGCTCCTACACTAAAGGTGCCAGCCCTGAAAGCTCTTGCTGGTCCTCATCTCCCACTGGTAACCTCTCAAACGAACCACAAACACTTGGGCTCTGAACTTGTTTAGCCTACTAAAACTTCCAACGTACACAGCCTCTCCTGCTCAATCTGGCCAAAATTCAACACCGAAATTGCGAACGTCCAGCGGTTGCTCCTACACTAAAAGTGCCAGCCCTGAAAGCTCTTGCTGGTCCTCATCTCCCACTGGTAACCTCTCAAGCGAACCACAAACACTTGCGCTCTGAACTTGTTTAGCCTACGAAAACTTCCAACGTACACAGCCTCTCCTGCTCAATCTGGCCAGAGCTCAACACCGAAATTGCGAACGTCCAGCGATTGCTCCTACACTAAAGGTGCCAGCCCTGAAAGCTCTTGCTGGTCCTCATCTCCCACTGGTAACCTCTCAAACGAACCACAAACACTTGGGCTCTGAACTTGTTTAGCCTACTAAAACTTCCAACGTACACAGCCTCTCCTGCTCAATCTGGCCATAGCTGAACACCGAAATTGCGAACGTCCAGCGATTGCTCCTACACTAAAGGTGCCAGCCCTGAAAGCTCTTGCTGGTCCTCATCTCCCACTGGTAACCTCTCAAATGAACCACAAACACTTGGGCTCTGAACTTGTTTAGCCTACGAAAACTTCCAACGTACACAGCCTCTCCTGCTCAATCTGCCCGAAATTCAACACCGAAATTGCGAACGTCCAGCGATTGCTCCTACACTAAAGGTGCCAGCCCTGAAAGCTCTTGCTGGTCCTCATCTCCCACTGGTAACCTCTCAAACGAACCACAAGCACTTGGGCTCTGGATTTGTTTAGCCTACTAAAACTTCCAACGTACACAGCCTCTCCTGCTCAATCTGGCCAGAGCTCAACACCGAAATTGCAAACGTCCAGCGATTGCTCCTACACTAAAGGTGCCAGCCCTGAAAGATCTTGCTGGTCCTCATCTCCCACTGGTAACCTCTCAAACGAACCACAAACACTTGGGCTCTGAACTTGTTTAGCCTACGAAAACTTCCAACGTACACAGCCTCTCCTGCTCAATCTGGCCAGAGCTCAACACCGAAATTGCGAACGTCCAGGGACTGCTCCTACACTAAAGGTGCCAGCCCTGAAAGCTCTTGCTGGTCCTCATCTCCCACTGGTAACCTCTCAAACGAACCACAAACACTTGGGCTCTGAACTTGTTTAGCCTACGAAAACTTCCAACGTACACAGCCTCTCCTGCTCAATCTGGCCAGAGCTCAACACCGAAATTGCGAACGTCCGGCGATTGCTCCTACACTAAAGGTGGCAGCCCTGAAAGCTCTTGCTGGTCCTCATCTCCCACTGGTAACCTCTCAAACGAACCACAAACACTTGGGCTCTGAACTTGTTTAGCCTACTAAAACTTCCAACGTACACAGCCTCTCCTGCTCAATCTGGCCAGAGCTCAACACCGAAATTGCGAACGTCCAGCGATTGCTCCTACACTAAAGGTGCCAGCCCCGAAAGCTCTTGCTGGTCCTCATCTCCCACTGGTAACCTCTCAAACGAACCACAAACACTTGGGCTCTGAACTTGTTTAGCCTACTAAAACTTCCAACGTACACAGCCTCTCCTGCTCAATCTGGCCAAAATTCAACACCGAAATTGCGAACGTCCAGCGGTTGCTCCTACACTAAAAGTGCCAGCCCTGAAAGCTCTTGCTGGTCCTCATCTCCCACTGGTAACCTCTCAAGCGAACCACAAACACTTGGGCTCTGAACTTGTTTAGCCTACGAAAACTTCCAACGTACACAGCCTCTCCTGCTCAATCTGGCCAGAGCTCAACACCGAAATTGCGAACGTCCAGCGATTGCTCCTACACTAAAGGTGCCAGCCCTGAAAGCTCTTGCTGGTCCTCATCTCCCACTGGTAACCTCTCAAACGAACCACAAACACTTGCGCTCTGAACTTGTTTAGCCTACTAAAACTTCCAACGTACACAGCCTCTCCTGCTCAATCTGGCCAGAGCTCAACACCGAAATTGCGAACGTCCGGCGATTGCTCCTACACTAAAGGTGCCAGCCCTGAAAGCTCTTGCTGGTCCTCATCTCCCACTGGTAACCTCTCAAACGAACCACAAACACTTGGGCTCTGAACTTGTTTAGCCTACGAAAACTTCCAACGTACACAGCCTCTCCTGCTCAATCTGCCCGAAATTCAACACCGAAATTGCGAACGTCCAGCGATTGCTCCTACACTAAAGGTGCCAGCCCTGAAAGCTCTTGCTGGTCCTCATCTCCCACTGGTAACCTCTCAAACGAACCACAAGCACTTGGGCTCTGGATTTGTTTCGCCTACTAAAACTTCCAACGTACACAGCCTCTCCTGCTCAATCTGGCCAGAGCTCAACACCGAAATTGCAAACGTCCAGCGATTGCTCCTACACTAAAGGTGCCAGCCCTGAAAGATCTTGCTGGTCCTCATCTCCCACTGGTAACCTCTCAAACGAACCACAAACACTTGGGCTCTGAACTTGTTTAGCCTACGAAAACTTCCAATGTACACTCCCTCTCCTGCTCAATCTGGCCAGAGCTCAACACCGAAATTGCGAACGTCCAGCGATTGCTCCTACACTAAAAGTGCCAGCCCTGAAAGCTCTTGCTGGTCCTCATCTCCCACTGGTAACCTCTCAAACGAACCACAAACACTTGGGCTCTGAACTTGTTTAGCCTACCAAAACTTCCAACGTACACAGCCTCTCCTGCTCAATCTGGCCAGAGCTCAACACCGAAATTGCGAACGTCCGGCGATTGCTCCTACACTAAAGGTGCCAGCCCTGAAAGCTCTTGCTGGTCCTCATCTCCCACTGGTAACCTCTCAAACGAACCACAAACACTTGGGCTCTGAACTTGTTTAGCCTACTAAAACTTCCAACGTACACAGCCTCTCCTGCTCAATCTGCCCGAAATTCAACACCGAAATTGCGAACGTCCGGCGATTGCTCCTACACTAAAGGTGTCAGCCCTGAAAGCTCTTGCTGGTCCTCATCTCCCACTGGTAACCTCTCAAACGAACCACAAACACTTGGGCTCTGAACTTGTTTAGCCTACGAAAACTTCCAACGTACACAGCCTCTCCTGCTCAATCTGGCCAGAGCTCAACACCGAAATTGCGAACGTCCGGCGATTGCTCCTACACTAAAGGTGCCAGCCCTGAAAGCTCTTGCTGGTCCTCATCTCCCACTAGTAACCTCTCAAACGAACCACAAACACTTGGGCTCTGAACTTGTTTAGCCTACGAAAACTTCCAACGTACACAGCCTCTCCTGCTCAATCTGGCCAGAGCTCAACACCGAAATTGCGAACGTCCGGTGATTGCTCCTACACTAAAGGTGCCAGCCCTGAAAGCTCTTGCTGGTCCTCATCTCCCACTGGTAACCTCTCAAATGAACCACAAACACTTGGGCTCTGAACTTGTTTAGCC
This sequence comes from Gavia stellata, assembly GCF_030936135.1. Lineage (NCBI taxonomy): Eukaryota > Metazoa > Chordata > Aves > Gaviiformes > Gaviidae > Gavia > Gavia stellata. Next base: position 74,849 of record NW_026776288.1, on the reverse strand, counting down.
TACAAAAACTTCCAACGTACACTCCCTCTCCTGCTCAATCTGGCCAGAGCTCAACACCGAAATTGCGAACGTCCAGCAATTGCTCCTACACTAAAGGTGCCAGCCCTGAAAGCTCCTGCTGGTCCTCATCTCCCACTAGTAACCTCTCAAACGAACCACAAACACTTGGGCTCTGAACTTGTTTAGCCTACTAAAACTTCCAACGTACACAGCCTCTCCTGCTCAATCTGGCCAGAGCTCAACACCGAAATTGCGAACGTCCAGCGATTGCTCCTACACTAAAGGTGCCAGCCCTGAAAGCTCTTGCTGGTCCTCATCTCCCACTGGTAACCTCTCAAACGAACCACAAACACTTGCGCTCTGAACTTGTTTAGCCTACGAAAACTTCCAACGTACACAGCCTCTCCTGCTCAATCTGGCCAGAGCTCAACACCGAAATTGCAAACGTCCAGCGATTGCTCCTACACTAAAGGTGCCAGCCCTGAAAGCTCTTGCTGGTCCTCATCTCCCACTGGTAACCTCTCAAAGGAACCACAAACACTTGGGCTCTGAACTTGTTTAGCCTACGAAAACTTCCAATGTACACTCCCTCTCCTGCTCAATCTGGCCAGAGCTCAACACCGAAATTGCGAACGTCCGGCGATTGCCCCTACACTAAAGGTGCCAGCCCTGAAAGCTCTTGCTGGTCCTCATCTCCCACTGGTAACCTCTCAAACGAACCACAAACACTTGGGCTCTGAACTTGTTTAGCCTACGAAAACTTCCAACGTACACAGCCTCTCCTGCTCAATCTGGCCAGAGCTCAACACCGAAATTGCGAACGTCCGGCGATTGCTCCTACACTAAAGGTGGCAGCCCTGAAAGCTCTTGCTGGTCCTCATCTCCCACTGGTAACCTCTCAAACGAACCACAAACACTTGGGCTCTGAACTTGTTTAGCCTACGAAAACTTCCAACGTACACAGCCTCTCCTGCTCAATCTGCCCGAAATTCAACACCGAAATTGCGAACGTCCAGCGATTGCTCCTACACTAAAGGTGTCAGCCCTGAAAGCTCTTGCTGGTCCTCATCTCCCACTGGTAACCTCTCAAACGAACCACAAACACTTGGGCTCTGAACTTGTTTAGCCTACGAAAACTTCCAACGTACACAGCCTCTCCTGCTCAATCTGGCCAGAGCTCAACACCGAAATTGCGAACGTCCGGCGATTGCTCCTACACTAAAGGTGCCAGCCCTGAAAGCTCTTGCTGGTCCTCATCTCCCACTAGTAACCTCTCAAACGAACCACAAACACTTGGGCTCTGAACTTGTTTAGCCTACCAAAACTTCCAACGTACACAGCCTCTCCTGCTCAATCTGGCCAGAGCTCAACACCGAAATTGCGAACGTCCGGCGATTGCTCCTACACTAAAGGTGCCAGCCCTGAAAGCTCTTGCTGGTCCTCATCTCCCACTGGTAACATCTCAAACGAACCACAAACACTTGGGCTCTGAACTTGTTTAGCCTACAAAAACTTCCAACGTACACAGCCTCTCCTGCTCAATCTGGCCAGAGCTCAACACCGAAATTGCGAACGTCCAGCGATTGCTCCTACACTAAAGGTGCCAGCCCTGAAAGCTCCTGCTGGTCCTCATCTCCCACTAGTAACCTCTCAAACGAACCACAAACACTTGGGCTCTGAACTTGTTTAGCCTACCAAAACTTCCAACGTACACAGCCTCTCCTGCTCAATCTGGCCAGAGCTCAACACCGAAATTGCGAACGTCCAGCGATTGCTCCTACACTAAAGGTGCCAGCCCTGAAAGCTCTTGCTGGTCCTCATCTCCCACTGGTAACCTCTCAAACGAACCACAAACACTTGGGCTCTGAACTTGTTTAGCCTACTAAAACTTCCAACGTACACTCCCTCTCGTGCTCAATCTGGCCAAAATTCAACACCGAAGTTGCGAACGTCCGGCGATTGCTCCTACACTAAAGGTGCCAGCCCTGAAAGCTCTTGCTGGTCCTCATCTCCCACTGGTAACCTCTCAAACGAACCACAAATACTTGGGCTTTGAACTTGTTTAGCCTACCAAAACTTCCAACGTACACAGCCTCTCCTGCTCAATCTGGCCAGAGCTCAACACCGAAATTGCGAACGTCCGGCGATTGCTCCTACACTAAAGGTGCCAGCCCTGAAAGCTCTTGCTGGTCCTCATCTCCCACTAGTAACCTCTCAAACGAACCACAAACACTTGGGCTCTGAACTTGTTTAGCCTACGAAAACTTCCAACGTACACAGCCTCTCCTGCTCAATCTGGCCAGAGCTCAACACCGAAATTGCGAACGTCCGGTGATTGCTCCTACACTAAAGGTGCCAGCCCTGAAAGCTCTTGCTGGTCCTCATCTCCCACTGGTAACCTCTCAAATGAACCACAAACACTTGGGCTCTGAACTTGTTTAGCCTACAAAAACTTCCAACGTACACTCCCTCTCCTGCTCAATCTGGCCAGAGCTCAACACCGAAATTGCGAACGTCCAGCAATTGCTCCTACACTAAAGGTGCCAGCCCTGAAAGCTCCTGCTGGTCCTCATCTCCCACTAGTAACCTCTCAAACGAACCACAAACACTTGGGCTCTGAACTTGTTTAGCCTACTAAAACTTCCAACGTACACAGCCTCTCCTGCTCAATCTGGCCAGAGCTCAACACCGAAATTGCGAACGTCCAGCGATTGCTCCTACACTAAAGGTGCCAGCCCTGAAAGCTCTTGCTGGTCCTCATCTCCCACTGGTAACCTCTCAAACGAACCACAAACACTTGCGCTCTGAACTTGTTTAGCCTACGAAAACTTCCAACGTACACAGCCTCTCCTGCTCAATCTGGCCAGAGCTCAACACCGAAATTGCAAACGTCCAGCGATTGCTCCTACACTAAAGGTGCCAGCCCTGAAAGCTCTTGCTGGTCCTCATCTCCCACTGGTAACCTCTCAAAGGAACCACAAACACTTGGGCTCTGAACTTGTTTAGCCTACGAAAACTTCCAATGTACACTCCCTCTCCTGCTCAATCTGGCCAGAGCTCAACACCGAAATTGCGAACGTCCGGCGATTGCTCCTACACTAAAGGTGCCAGCCCTGAAAGCTCTTGCTGGTCCTCATCTCCCACTGGTAACCTCTCAAACGAACCACAAACACTTGGGCTCTGAACTTGTTTAGCCTACGAAAACTTCCAACGTACACAGCCTCTCCTGCTCAATCTGGCCAGAGCTCAACACCGAAATTGCGAACGTCCAGCGATTGCTCCTACACTAAAGGTGGCAGCCCTGAAAGCTCTTGCTGGTCCTCATCTCCCACTGGTAACCTCTCAAACGAACCACAAACACTTGGGCTCTGAACTTGTTTAGCCTACTAAAACTTCCAACGTACACAGCCTCTCCTGCTCAATCTGCCCGAAATTCAACACCGAAATTGCGAACGTCCAGCGATTGCTCCTACACTAAAGGTGTCAGCCCTGAAAGCTCTTGCTGGTCCTCATCTCCCACTGGTAACCTCTCAAACGAACCACAAACACTTGGGCTCTGAACTTGTTTAGCCTACGAAAACTTCCAACGTACACAGCCTCTCCTGCTCAATCTGGCCAGAGCTCAACACCGAAATTGCGAACGTCCGGCGATTGCTCCTACACTAAAGGTGCCAGCCCTGAAAGCTCTTGCTGGTCCTCATCTCCCACTAGTAACCTCTCAAACGAACCACAAACACTTGGGCTCTGAACTTGTTTAGCCTACCAAAACTTCCAACGTACACAGCCTCTCCTGCTCAATCTGGCCAGAGCTCAACACCGAAATTGCGAACGTCGGCGATTGCTCCTACACTAAAGGTGCCAGCCCTGAAAGCTCTTGCTGGTCCTCATCTCCCACTGGTAACATCTCAAACGAACCACAAACACTTGGGCTCTGAACTTGTTTAGCCTACAAAAACTTCCAACGTACACAGCCTCTCCTGCTCAATCTGGCCAGAGCTCAACACCGAAATTGCGAACGTCCAGCGATTGCTCCTACACTAAAGGTGCCAGCCCTGAAAGCTCCTGCTGGTCCTCATCTCCCACTAGTAACCTCTCAAACGAACCACAAACACTTGGGCTCTGAACTTGTTTAGCCTACCAAAACTTCCAACGTACACAGCCTCTCCTGCTCAATCTGGCCAGAGCTCAACACCGAAATTGCGAACGTCCAGCGATTGCTCCTACACTAAAGGTGCCAGCCCTGAAAGCTCTTGCTGGTCCTCATCTCCCACTGGTAACCTCTCAAACGAACCACAAACACTTGGGCTCTGAACTTGTTTAGCCTACTAAAACTTCCAACGTACACTCCCTCTCGTGCTCAATCTGGCCAAAATTCAACACCGAAGTTGCGAACGTCCGGCGATTGCTCCTACACTAAAGGTGCCAGCCCTGAAAGCTCTTGCTGGTCCTCATCTCCCACTGGTAACCTCTCAAACGAACCACAAATACTTGGGCTTTGAACTTGTTTAGCCTACCAAAACTTCCAACGTACACAGCCTCTCCTGCTCAATCTGGCCAGAGCTCAACACCGAAATTGCGAACGTCCAGCGATTGCTCCTACACTAAAGGTGCCAGCCCTGAAAGCTCTTGCTGGTCCTCATCTCCCACTGGTACCCTCTCAAACGAACCACAAACACTTGGGCTCTGAACTTGTTTAGCCTACTAAAACTTCCAACGTACACAGCCTCTCCTGCTCAATCTGGCCAGAGCTCAACACCGAAATTGCGAACGTCCGGCGATTGCTCCTACACTAAAGGTGCCAGCCCTGAAAGCTCTTGCTGGTCCTCATCTCCCACTGGTAACCTCTCAAACGAACCACAAACACTTGGGCTCTGAACTTGTTTAGCCTACTAAAACTTCCAACGTACACAGCCTCTCCTGCTCAATCTGGCCAGAGCTCAACACCGAAATTGCGAACGTCCAGCGATTGCTCCTACACTAAAGGTGCCAGCCCTGAAAGCTCTTGCTGGTCCTCATCTCCCACTAGTAACCTCTCAAACGAACCACAAACACTTGGGCTCTGAACTTGTTTAGCCTACCAAAACTTCCAACGTACACAGCCTCTCCTGCTCAATCTGGCCAGAGCTCAACACCGAAATTGCGAACGTCCAGCGATTGCTCCTACACTAAAGGTGCCAGCCCTGAAAGCTCTTGCTGGTCCTCATCTCCCACTAGTAACCTCTCAAACGAACCACAAACACTTGGGCTCTGAACTTTTTTAGCCTACTAAAACTTCCAACGTACACTCCCTCTCGTGCTCAATCTGGCCAAAATTCAACACCGAAGTTGCGAACGTCCGGCGATTGCTCCTACACTAAAGGTGCCAGCCCTGAAAGCTCTTGCTGGTCCTCATCTCCCACTGGTAACCTCTCAAACGAACCACAAACACTTGGGCTCTGAACTTGTTTACCCTACGAAAACTTCCAACGTACACAGCCTCTCCTGCTCAATCTGGCCAGAGCTCAACACCGAAATTGCGAACGTCCAGCGATTGCTCCTACACTAAAGGTGGCAGCCCTGAAAGCTCTTGCTGGTCCTCATCTCCCACTGGTAACCTCTCAAACGAACCACAAACACTTGGGCTCTGAACTTGTTTAGCCTACTAAAACTTCCAACGTACACAGCCTCTCCTGCTCAATCTGCCCGAAATTCAACACCGAAATTGCGAACGTCCAGCGATTGCTCTCTCCTACACTAAAGGTGTCAGCCTGAAAGCTCTTGCTGGTCCTCATCTCCCACTGGTAACCTCTCAAACGAACCACAAACACTTGGGCTCTGAACTTGTTTAGCCTACGAAAACTTCCAACGTACACAGCCTCTCCTGCTCAATCTGGCCAGAGCTCAACACCGAAATTGCGAACGTCCGGCGATTGCTCCTACACTAAGGTGCCAGCCCTGAAAGCTCTTGCTGGTCCTCATCTCCCACTGGTAACATCTCAAACGAACCACAAACACTTGGGCTCTGAACTTGTTTAGCCTACAAAAACTTCCAACGTACACAGCCTCTCCTGCTCAATCTGGCCAGAGCTCAACACCGAAATTGCGAACGTCCAGCGATTGCTCCTACACTAAAGGTGCCAGCCCTGAAAGCTCCTGCTGGTCCTCATCTCCCACTAGTAACCTCTCAAACGAACCACAAACACTTGGGCTCTGAACTTGTTTAGCCTACCAAAACTTCCAACGTACACAGCCTCTCCTGCTCAATCTGGCCAGAGCTCAACACCGAAATTGCGAACGTTCCAGCGATTGCTCCTACACTAAAGGTGCCAGCCCTGAAAGCTCTTGCTGGTCCTCATCTCCCACTGGTAACCTCTCAAACGAACCACAAACACTTGGGCTCTGAACTTGTTTAGCCTACTAAAACTTCCAACGTACACAGCCTCTCCTGCTCAATCTGGACAGAGCTCAACACCGAAATTGCGAACGTCCAGCAATTGCTCCTACACTAAAGGTGCCAGCCCCGAAAGCTCTTGCTGGTCCTGATCTCCCACTGGTAACCTCTCAAACGAACCACAAACACTTGGGCTCTGAACTTGTTTAGCCTACTAAAACTTCCAACGTACACAGCCTCTCCTGCTCAATCTGGCCAAAATTCAACACCGAAATTGCGAACGTCCAGCGATTGCTCCTACACTAAAGGTGCCAGCCCTGAAAGCTCTTGCTGGTCCTCATCTCCACTGGTAACCTCTCAAGCGAACCACAAACACTTGGGCTCTGAACTTGTTTAGCCTACGAAAACTTCCAACGTACACAGCCTCTCCTGCTCAATCTGGCCAGAGCTCAACACCGAAATTGCGAACGTCCAGCGATTGCTCCTACACTAAAGGTGCCAGCCCTGAAAGCTCTTGCTGGTCCTCATCTCCCACTGGTAACCTCTCAAACGAACCACAAACACTTGGGCTCTGACTTGTTTAGCCTACTAAAACTTCCACGTACACTCCCTCTCCTGCTCTATCTGGCCAAATTCAACACCGAAGTTGCGAACGTCCGGCGATTGCTCCTACACTAAAGGTGCCAGCCCTGAAAGCTCTTGCTGGTCCTCATCTCCCACTGGTAACCTCTCAAACGAACCACAAACACTTGGGCTCTGAACTTGTTTAGCCTACCAAAACTTCCAACGTACACAGCCTCTCCTGCTCAATCTGGCCAGAGCTCAACACCGAAATTGCGAACGTCCGGCGATTGCTCCTACACTAAAGGTGCCAGCCCTGAAAGCTCTTGCTGGTCCTCATCTCCCACTGGTAACCTCTCAAACGAACCACAAACACTTGGGCTCTGAACTTGTTTAGCCTACTAAAACTTCCAACGTACACAGCCTCTCCTGCTCTATCTGGCCAGAGCTCACACCGAAATTGCGAACGTCCGGCGATTGCTCCTACACTAAAGGTGCCAGCCCTGAAAGCTCTTGCTGGTCCTCATCTCCCACTAGTAACCTCTCAAACGAACCACAAACACTTGGGCTCTGAACTTGTTTAGCCTACGAAAACTTCCAACGTACACAGCCTCTCCTGCTCAATCTGGCCAGAGCTCAACACCGAAATTGCGAACGTCCAGCGATTGCTCCTACACTAAAGGTGCCAGCCCCGAAAGCTCTTGCTGGTCCTCATCTCCCACTGGTAACCTCTCAAACGAACCACAAACACTTGGGCTCTGAACTTGTTTAGCCTACTAAAACTTCCAACGTACATAGCCTCTCCTGCTCAATCTGGCCAGAGCTCAACACCGAAATTGCGAACGTCCAGCGATTGCTCCTACACTAAAGGTGCCAGCCCTGAAAGCTCTTGCTGGTCCTCATCTCCCACTGGTAACCTCTCAAACGAACCACAAACACTTGGGCTCTGAACTTGTTTAGCCTACTAAAACTTCCAACGTACACAGCCTCTCCTGCTACAATCTGGCCAGAGCTCAACACCGAAATTGCGAACGTCCAGCGATTGCTCCTACACTAAAGGTGCCAGCCCTGAAAGCTCTTGCTGGTCCTCATCTCCCACTGGTAACTACACTTGGGCTCTGAACTTGTTTAGCCTACTAAAACTTCCAACGTACACAGCCTCTCCTGCTCAATCTGCCCGAAATTCAACTCCGAAATTGCGAACGTCCAGCGATTGCTCCTACACTAAAGGTGTCAGCCCTGAAAGCTCTTGCTGGTCCTCATCTCCCACTGGTAACCTCTCAAACGAACCACAAACACTTGGCTCTGAACTTGTTTAGCCTACTAAAACTTCCAACGTACACAGCCTCTCCTGCTCAATCTGGCCAGAGCTCAACACCGAAATTGCGAACGTCCGGCGATTGCTCCTACACTAAAGGTGCCAGCCCTGAAAGCTCTTGCTGGTCCTGATCTCCCACTGGTAACCTCTCAAACGAACCACAAACACTTGGGCTCTGAACTTGTTTAGCCTACGAAAACTTCCAACGTACACAGCCTCTCCTGCTCAATCTGGCCAGAGCTCAACACCGAAATTGCGAACGTCCGGCGATTGCTCCTACACTAAAGGTGCCAGCCCTGAAAGCTCTTGCTGGTCCTCATCTCCCACTGGTAACCTCTCAAACGAACCACAAACACTTGGGCTCTGAACTTGTTTAGCCTACTAAAACTTCCAACGTACACAGCCTCTCCTGCTCAATCTGGACAGAGCTCAACACCGAAATTGCGAACGTCCAGCAATTGCTCCTACACTAAAGGTGCCAGCCCTGAAAGCTCTTGCTGGTCCTCATCTCCCACTAGTAACCTCTCAAACGAACCACAAACACTTGGGCTCTGAACTTGTTTAGCCTACGAAAACTTCCAACGTACACTCCCTCTCCTGCTCAATCTGGCCAGAGCTCAACACCGAAATTGCGAACGTCCAGCGATTGCTCCTACACTAAAGGTGCCAGCCCTGAAAGCTCTTGCTGGTCCTCATCTCCCACTGGTAACCTCTCAAAGGAACCACAAACACTTGGGCTCTGAACTTGTTTAGCCTACTAAAACTTCCAACGTACACAGCCTCTCCTGCTCAATCTGGCCAGAGCTCAACACCGAAATTGCGAACGTCCAGCGATTGCTCCTACACTAAAGGTGCCAGCCCTGAAAGCTCTTGCTGGTCCTCATCTCCCACTGGTAACCTCTCAAACGAACCACAAACACTTGGGCTCTGAACTTGTTTAGCCTACTAAAACTTCCAACGTACACAGCCTCTCCTGCTCAATCTGCCCGAAATTCAACTCCGAAATTGCGAACGTCCAGCGATTGCTCCTACACTAAAGGTGTCAGCCCTGAAAGCTCTTGCTGGTCCTCATCTCCCACTGGTAACCTCTCAAACGAACCACAAACACTTGGGCTCTGAACTTGTTTAGCCTACGAAAACTTCCAACGTACACAGCCTCTCCTGCTCAATCTGGCCAGAGCTCAACACCGAAATTGCGAACGTCCGGCGATTGCTCCTACACTAAAGGTGCCAGCCCTGAAAGCTCTTGCTGGTCCTCATCTCCCACTGGTAACCTCTCAAACGAACCACAAACACTTGGGCTCTGAACTTGTTTAGCCTACCAAAACTTCCAACGTACACAGCCTCTCCTGCTCAATCTGGCCAGAGCTCAACACCGAAATTGCGAACGTCCGGCGATTGCTCCTACACTAAAGGTGCCAGCCCTGAAAGCTCTTGCTGGTCCTCATCTCCCACTGGTAACCTCTCAAACGAACCACAAACACTTGGGCTCTGAACTTGTTTAGCCTACTAAAACTTCCAACGTACACAGCCTCTCCTGCTCAATCTGGACAGAGCTCAACACCGAAATTGCGAACGTCCAGCAATTGCTCCTACACTAAAGGTGCCAGCCCTGAAAGCTCTTGCTGGTCCTCATCTCCCACTAGTAACCTCTCAAACGAACCACAAACACTTGGGCTCTGAACTTGTTTAGCCTACTAAAACTTCCAACGTACACAGCCTCTCCTGCTCAATCTGGCCAGAGCTCAACACCGAAATTGCGAACGTCCAGCGATTGCTCCTACACTAAAGGTGCCAGCCCTGAAAGCTCTTGCTGGTCCTCATCTCCCACTAGTAACCTCTCAAACGAACCACAAACACTTGGGCTCTGAACTTGTTTAGCCTACGAAAACTTCCAACGTACACTCCCTCTCCTGCTCAATCTGGCCAGAGCTCAACACCGAAATTGCGAACGTCCAGCGATTGCTCCTACACTAAAGGTGCCAGCCCTGAAAGCTCTTGCTGCTCCTCATCTCCCACTGGTAACCTCTCAAACGAACCACAAACACTTGGGCTCTGAACTTGTTTAGCCTACGAAAACTTCCAACGTACACAGCCTCTCCTGCTCAATCTGGCCAGAGCTCAACACCGAAATTGCGAACGTCCGGCGATTGCTCCTACACTAAAGGTGCCAGCCCTGAAAGCTCTTGCTGGTCCTCATCTCCCACTGGTAACCTCTCAAACGAACCACAAACACTTGGGCTCTGAACTTGTTTAGCCTACGAAAACTTCCAACGTACACAGCCTCTCCTGCTCAATCTGGACAGAGCTCAACACCGAAATTGCGAACGTCCAGCAATTGCTCCTACACTAAAGGTGCCAGCCCTGAAAGCTCTTGCTGGTCCTCATCTCCCACTAGTAACCTGTCAAACGAACCACAAACACTTGGGCTCTGAACTTGTTTAGCCTACGAAAACTTCCAACGTACACTCCCTCTCCTGCTCAATCTGGCCAGAGCTCAACACCGAAATTGCGAACGTCCAGCGATTGCTCCTACACTAAAGGTGCCAGCCCTGAAAGCTCTTGCTGGTCCTCATCTCCCACTGGTAACCTCTCAAAGGAACCACAAACACTTGGGCTCTGAACTTGTTTAGCCTACTAAAACTTCCAACGTACACAGCCTCTCCTGCTCAATCTGGCCAGAGCTCAACACCGAAATTGCGAACGTCCAGCGATTGCTCCTACACTAAAGGTGCCAGCCCTGAAAGCTCTTGCTGGTCCTCATCTCCCACTGGTAACCTCTCAAACGAACCACAAACACTTGGGCTCTGAACTTGTTTAGCCTACTAAAACTTCCAACGTACACAGCCTCTCCTGCTCAATCTGCCCGAAATTCAACTCCGAAATTGCGAACGTCCAGCGATTGCTCCTACACTAAAGGTGTCAGCCCTGAAAGCTCTTGCTGGTCCTCATCTCCCACTGGTAACCTCTCAAACGAACCACAAACACTTGGGCTCTGAACTTGTTTAGCCTACGAAAACTTCCAACGTACACAGCCTCTCCTGCTCAATCTGGCCAGAGCTCAACACCGAAATTGCGAACGTCCGGCGATTGCTCCTACACTAAAGGTGCCAGCCCTGAAAGCTCTTGCTGGTCCTCATCTCCCACTGGTAACCTCTCAAACGAACCACAAACACTTGGGCTCTGAACTTGTTTAGCCTACGAAAACTTCCAACGTACACAGCCTCTCCTGCTCAATCTGGCCAGAGCTCAACACCGAAATTGCGAACGTCCGGCGATTGCTCCTACACTAAAGGTGCCAGCCCTGAAAGCTCTTGCTGGTCCTCATCTCCCACTGGTAACCTCTCAAACGAACCACAAACACTTGGGCTCTGAACTTGTTTAGCCTACGAAAACTTCCAACGTACACAGCCTCTCCTGCTCAATCTGGACAGAGCTCAACACCAAAATTGCGAACGTCCAGCAATTGCTCCTACACTAAAGGTGCCAGCCCTGAAAGCTCTTGCTGGTCCTCATCTCCCACTAGTAACCTCTCAAACGAACCACAAACACTTGGGCTCTGAACTTGTTTAGCCTACTAAAACTTCCAACGTACACAGCCTCTCCTGCTCAATCTGGCCAGAGCTCAACACCGAAATTGCGAACGTCCAGCGATTGCTCCTACACTAAAGGTGCCAGCCCTGAAAGCTCTTGCTGGTCCTCATCTCCCACTAGTAACCTCTCAAACGAACCACAAACACTTGGGCTCTGAACTTGTTTAGCCTACTAAAACTTCCAACGTACACTCCCTCTCCTGCTCAATCTGGCCAGAGCTCAACACCGAAATTGCGAACGTCCAGCGATTGCTCCTACACTAAAGGTGCCAGCCCTGAAAGCTCTTGCTGCTCCTCATCTCCCACTGGTAACCTCTCAAACGAACCACAAACACTTGGGCTCTGAACTTGTTTAGCCTACGAAAACTTCCAACGTACACTCCCTCTCCTGCTCAATCTGGCCAGAGCTCAACACCGAAATTGCGAACGTCCAGCGATTGCTCCTACACTAAAGGTGCCAGCCCTGAAAGCTCTTGCTGCTCCTCATCTCCCACTGGTAACCTCTCAAACGAACCACAAACACTTGGGCTCTGAACTTGTTTAGCCTACGAAAACTTCCAACGTACACTCCCTCTCCTGCTCAATCTGGCCAAAATTCAACACCGAAGTTGCGAACGTCCGGCGATTGCTCCTACACTAAAGGTGCCAGCCCTGAAAGCTCTTGCTGGTCCTCATCTCCCACTGGTAACCTCTCAAACGAACCACAAACACTTGGGCTCTGAACTTGTTTAGCCTACGAAAACTTCCAACGTACACTCCCTCTCCTGCTCAATCTGGCCAAAATTCAACACCGAAGTTGCGAACGTCCGGCGATTGCTCCTACACTAAAGGTGCCAGCCCTGAAAGCTCTTGCTGGTCCTCATCTCCCACTGGTAACCTCTCAAACGAACCACAAACACTTGGGCTCTGAACTTGTTTAGCCTACCAAAACTTCCAACGTACACAGCCTCTCCTGCTCAATCTGGCCAGAGCTCAACACCGAAATTGCGAACGTCCGGCGATTGCTCCTACACTAAAGGTGCCAGCCCTGAAAGCTCTTGCTGGTCCTCATCTCCCACTGGTAACCTCTCAAACGAACCACAAACACTTGGGCTCTGAACTTGTTTAGCCTACGAAAACTTCCAACGTACACAGCCTCTCCTGCTCAATCTGGCCAGAGCTCAACACCGAAATTGCGAACGTCCAGCAATTGCTCCTACACTAAAGGTGCCAGCCCCGAAAGCTCTTGCTGGTCCTCATCTCCCACTAGTAACCTCTCAAACGAACCACAAACACTTGGGCTCTGAACTTGTTTAGCCTACTAAAACTTCCAACGTACACAGCCTCTCCTGCTCAATCTGGCCAGAGCTCAACACCGAAATTGCGAACGTCCGGCGATTGCTCCTACACTAAAGGTGCCAGCCCTGAAAGCTCTTGCTGGTCCTCATCTCCCACTAGTAACCTCTCAAACGAACCACAAACACTTGGGCTCTGAACTTGTTTAGCCTACGAAAACTTCCAACGTACACTCCCTCTCCTGCTCGATCTGGCCAGAGCTCAACACCGAAATTGCGAACGTCCAGCGATTGCTCCTACACTAAAGGTGCCAGCCCTGAAAGCTCTTGCTGGTCCTCATCTCCCACTGGTACCCTCTCAAACGAACCACAAACACTTGGGCTCTGAACTTGTTTAGCCTACTAAAACTTCCAACGTACACTCCCTCTCCTGCTCAATCTGGCCAAAATTCAACACCGAAGTTGCGAACGTCCGGCGATTGCTCCTACACTAAAGGTGCCAGCCCTGAAAGCTCTTGCTGGTCCTCATCTCCCACTGGTAACCTCTCAAACGAACCACAAACACTTGGGCTCTGAACTTGTTTAGCCTACGAAAACTTCCAACGTACACAGCCTCTCCTGCTCAATCTGGCCAGAGCTCAACACCGAAATTGCGAACGTCCGGCGATTGCTCCTACACTAAAGGTGCCAGCCCTGAAAGCTCTTGCTGGTCCTCATCTCCCACTGGTAACATCTCAAACGAACCACAAACACTTGGGCTCTGAACTTGTTTAGCCTACTAAAACTTCCAACATACACAGCCTCTCCTGCTCAATCTGGACAGAGCTCAACACCGAAATTGCGAACGTCCAGCGATTGCTCCTACACTAAAGGTGCCAGCCCTGAAAGCTCTTGCTGGTCCTCATCTCCCACTGGTAACCTCTCAAACGAACCACAAACACTTGGGCTCTGAACTTGTTTAGCCTACTAAAACTTCCAACGTACACAGCCTCCCCTGCTCAATCTGGCCAGAGCTCAACACCGAAATTGCGAACGTCCAGCGATTGCTCCTACACTAAAGGTGCCAGCCCTGAAAGCTCTTGCTGGTCCTCATCTCCCACTGGTAACCTCTCAAGCGAACCACAAACACTTGGGCTCTGAACTTGTTTAGCCTACGAAAACTTCCAACGTACACAGCCTCTCCTGCTCAATCTGGCCAAAATTCAACACCGAAGTTGCGAACGTCCGGCGATTGCTCCTACACTAAAGGTGCCAGCCCTGAAAGATCTTGCTGGTCCTCATCTCCCACTGGTAACCTCTCAAACGAACCACAAACACTTGGGCTCTGAACTTGTTTAGCCTACCAAAACTTCCAACGTACACAGCCTCTCCTGCTCAATCTGGCCAGAGCTCAACACCGAAATTGCGAACGTCCGGCGATTGCTCCTACACTAAAGGTGCCAGCCCTGAAAGCTCTTGCTGGTCCTCATCTCCCACTGGTAACCTCTCAAACGAACCACAAACACTTGGGCTCTGAACTTGTTTAGCCTACGAAATCTTCCAACGTACACAGCCTCTCCTGCTCAATCTGGCCAGAGCTCAACACCGAAATTGCGAACGTCCAGCAATTGCTCCTACACTAAAGGTGCCAGCCCTGAAAGCTCTTGCTGGTCCTCATCTCCCACTAGTAACCTCTCAAACGAACCACAAACACTTGGGCTCTGAACTTGTTTAGCCTACTAAAACTTCCAACGTACACAGCCTCTCCTGCTCAATCTGGCCAGAGCTCAACACCGAAATTGCGAACGTCCGGCGATTGCTCCTACACTAAAGGTGCCAGCCCTGAAAGCTCTTGCTGGTCCTCATCTCCCACTAGTAACCTCTCAAACGAACCACAAACACTTGGGCTCTGAACTTGTTTAGCCTACTAAAACTTCCAACGTACACTCCCTCTCCTGCTCAATCTGGCCAGAGCTCAACACCGAAATTGCGAACGTCCAGCGATTGCTCCTACACTAAAGGTGCCAGCCCTGAAAGCTCTTGCTGGTCCTCATCTCCCACTGGTACCCTCTCAAACGAACCACAAACACTTGGGCTCTGAACTTGTTTAGCCTACTAAAACTTCCAACGTACACTCCCTCTCCTGCTCAATCTGGCCAAAATTCAACACCGAAGTTGCGAACGTCCGGCGATTGCTCCTACACTAAAGGTGCCAGCCCTGAAAGCTCTTGCTGGTCCTCATCTCCCACTGGTAACCTCTCAAACGAACCACAAACACTTGGGCTCTGAACTTGTTTAGCCTACGAAAACTTCCAACGTACACAGCCTCTCCTGCTCAATCTGGCCAGAGCTCAACACCGAAATTGCGAACGTCCGGCGATTGCTCCTACATTAAAGGTGCCAGCCCTGAAAGCTCTTGCTGGTCCTCATCTCCCACTGGTAACATCTCAAACGAACCACAAACACTTGGGCTCTGAACTTGTTTAGCCTACTAAAACTTCCAACGTACACAGCCTCTCCTGCTCAATCTGGACAGAGCTCAACACCGAAATTGCGAACGTCCAGCAATTGCTCCTACACTAAAGGTGCCAGCCCTGAAAGCTCTTGCTGGTCCTCATCTCCCACTAGTAACCTCTCAAACGAACCACAAACACTTGGGCTCTGAACTTGTTTAGCCTACTAAAACTTCCAACGTACACAGCCTCCCCTGCTCAATCTGGCCAGAGCTCAACACCGAAATTGCGAACGTCCAGCGATTGCTCCTACACTAAAGGTGCCAGCCCTGAAAGCTCTTGCTGGTCCTCATCTCCCACTGGTACCCTCTCAAACGAACCACAAACACTTGGGCTCTGAACTTGTTTAGCCTACGAAAACTTCCAACGTACACAGCCTCTCCTGCTCAATCTGGCCAGAGCTCAACACCGAAATTGCGAACGTCCGGCGATTGCTCCTACACTAAAGGTGCCAGCCCTGAAAGCTCTTGCTGGTCCTCATCTCCCACTGGTAACCTCTCAAACGAACCACAAACACTTGGGCTCTGAACTTGTTTAGCCTACGAAAACTTCCAACGTACACAGCCTCTCCTGCTCAATCTGGCCAGAGCTCAACACCGAAATTGCGAACGTCCGGCGATTGCTCCTACACTAAAGGTGCCAGCCCTGAAAGCTCTTGCTGGTCCTCATCTCCCACTGGTAACCTCTCAAACGAACCACAAACACTTGGGCTCTGAACTTGTTTAGCCTACGAAAACTTCCAACGTACACAGCCTCTCCTGCTCAATCTGGCCAGAGCTCAACACCGAAATTGCGAACGTCCGGCGATTGCTCCTACACTAAAGGTGCCAGCCCTGAAAGCTCTTGCTGGTCCTCATCTCCCACTGGTAACCTCTCAAACGAACCACAAACACTTGGGCTCTGAACTTGTTTAGCCTACCAAAACTTCCAACGTACACAGCCTCTCCTGCTCAATCTGGACAGAGCTCAACACCGAAATTGCGAACGTCCAGCAATTGCTCCTACACTAAAGGTGCCAGCCCTGAAAGCTCTTGCTGCTCCTCATCTCCCACTAGTAACCTCTCAAACGAACCACAAACACTTGGGCTCTGAACTTGTTTAGCCTACTAAAACTTCCAACGTACACAGCCTCTCCTGCTCAATCTGGCCAGAGCTCAACACCGAAATTGCGAACGTCCAGCGATTGCTCCTACACTAAAGGTGCCAGCCCTGAAAGCTCTTGCTGGTCCTCATCTCCCACTAGTAACCTCTCAAACGAACCACAAACACTTGGGCTCTGAACTTGTTTAGCCTACTAAAACTTCCAACGTACACTCCCTCTCCTGCTCAATCTGGCCAGAGCTCAACACCGAAATTGCGAACGTCCAGCGATTGCTCCTACACTAAAGGTGCCAGCCCTGAAAGCTCTTGCTGCTCCTCATCTCCCACTGGTAACCTCTCAAACGAACCACAAACACTTGGGCTCTGAACTTGTTTAGCCTACGAAAACTTCCAACGTACACTCCCTCTCCTGCTCAATCTGGCCAAAATTCAACACCGAAGTTGCGAACGTCCGGCGATTGCTCCTACACTAAAGGTGCCAGCCCTGAAAGCTCTTGCTGGTCCTCATCTCCCACTGGTAACCTCTCAAACGAACCACAAACACTTGGGCTCTGAACTTGTTTAGCCTACGAAAACTTCCAACGTACACTCCCTCTCCTGCTCAATCTGGCCAGAGCTCAACACCGAAATCGCGAACGTCCGGCGATTGCTCCTACACTAAAGGTGCCAGCCCTGAAAGCTCTTGCTGGTCCTCATCTCCCACTGGTAACATCTCAAACGAACCACAAACACTTGGGCTCTGAACTTGTTTAGCCTACTAAAACTTCCAACGTACACAGCCTCTCCTGCTCAATCTGGCCAGAGCTCAACACCGAAATTGCGAACGTCCAGCAATTGCTCCTACACTAAAGGTGCCAGCCCTGAAAGCTCTTGCTGGTCCTCATCTCCCACTAGTAACCTGTCAAACGAACCACAAACACTTGGGCTCTGAACTTGTTTAGCCTACTAAAACTTCCAACGTACACAGCCTCTCCTGCTCAATCTGGCCAGAGCTCAACACCGAAATTGCGAACGTCCAGCGATTGCTCCTACACTAAAGGTGCCAGCCCTGAAAGCTCTTGCTGGTCCTCATCTCCCACTGGTACCCTCTCAAACGAACCACAAACACTTGGGCTCTGAACTTGTTTAGCCTACCAAAACTTCCAACGTACACAGCCTCTCCTGCTCAATCTGGCCAGAGCTCAACACCGAAATTGCGAACGTCCAGCGATTGCTCCTACACTAAAGGTGCCAGCCCTGAAAGCTCTTGCTGGTCCTCATCTCCCACTGGTAACCTCTCAAACGAACCACAAACACTTGGGCTCTGAACTTGTTTAGCCTACTAAAACTTCCAACGTACACTCCCTCTCGTGCTCTATCTGGCCAAAATTCAACACCGAAGTTGCGAACGTCCGGCGATTGCTCCTACACTAAAGGTGCCAGCCCTGAAAGCTCTTGCTGGTCCTCATCTCCCACTGGTAACCTCTCAAACGAACCACAAACACTTGGGCTCTGAACTTGTTTAGCCTACCAAAACTTCCAACGTACACAGCCTCTCCTGCTCAATCTGGCCAGAGCTCAACACCGAAATTGCGAACGTCCGGCGATTGCTCCTACACTAAAGGTGCCAGCCCTGAAAGCTCTTGCTGGTCCTCATCTCCCACTGGTAACCTCTCAAACGAACCACAAACACTTGGGCTCTGAACTTGTTTAGCCTACGAAAACTTCCAACGTACACAGCCTCTCCTGCTCAATCTGGCCAGAGCTCAACACCGAAATTGCGAACGTCCAGCAATTGCTCCTACACTAAAGGTGCCAGCCCCGAAAGCTCTTGCTGGTCCTCATCTCCCACTAGTAACCTCTCAAACGAACCACAAACACTTGGGCTCTGAACTTGTTTAGCCTACTAAAACTTCCAACGTACACAGCCTCTCCTGCTCAATCTGGCCAGAGCTCAACACCGAAATTGCGAACGTCCGGCGATTGCTCCTACACTAAAGGTGCCAGCCCTGAAAGCTCTTGCTGGTCCTCATCTCCCACTAGTAACCTCTCAAACGAACCACAAACACTTGGGCTCTTAACTTGTTTAGCCTACGAAAACTTCCAACGTACACTCCCTCTCCTGCTCGATCTGGCCAGAGCTCAACACCGAAATTGCGAACGTCCAGCGATTGCTCCTACACTAAAGGTGCCAGCCCTGAAAGCTCTTGCTGGTCCTCATCTCCCACTGGTAACCTCTCAAACGAACCACAAACACTTGGGCTCTGAACTTGTTTAGCCTACGAAAACTTCCAACGTACACAGCCTCTCCTGCTCAATCTGGACAGAGCTCAACACCGAAATTGCGAACGTCCGGCGATTGCTCCTACACTAAAGGTGCCAGCCCTGAAAGCTCTTGCTGGTCCTCATCTCCCACTGGTAACATCTCAAACGAACCACAAACACTTGGGCTCTGAACTTGTTTAGCCTACTAAAACTTCCAACGTACACAGCCTCTCCTGCTCAATCTGGACAGAGCTCAACACCGAAATTGCGAACGTCCAGCGATTGCTCCTACACTAAAGGTGCCAGCCCTGAAAGCTCTTGCTGGTCCTCATCTCCCACTGGTAACCTCTCAAACGAACCACAAACACTTCGGCTCTGAACTTGTTTAGCCTACTAAAACTTCCAACGTACACAGCCTCTCCTGCTCAATCTGGCCAAAATTAAACACCGAAATTGCGAACGTCCAGCGATTGCTCCTACACTAAAGGTGCCAGCCCTGAAAGCTCTTGCTGGTCCTCATCTCCCACTGGTAACCTCTCAAGCGAACCACAAACACTTGCGCTCTGAACTTGTTTAGCCTACGAAAACTTCCAACGTACACAGCCTCTCCTGCTCAATCTGGCCAGAGCTCAACACCGAAATTGCGAACGTCCAGCGATTGCTCCTACACTAAAGGTGCCAGCCCTGAAAGCTCTTGCTGGTCCTCATCTCCCACTGGTAACCTCTCAAACGAACCACAAACACTTGGGCTCTGAACTTGTTTAGCCTACTAAAACTTCCAACGTACACTCCCTCTCGTGCTCTATCTGGCCAAAATTCAACACCGAAGTTGCGAACGTCCGGCGATTGCTCCTACACTAAAGGTGCCAGCCCTGAAAGATCTTGCTGGTCCTCATCTCCCACTGGTAACCTCTCAAACGAACCACAAACACTTGGGCTCTGAACTTGTTTAGCCTACCAAAACTTCCAACGTACACAGCCTCTCCTGCTCAATCTGGCCAGAGCTCAACACCGAAATTGCGAACGTCCGGCGATTGCTCCTACACTAAAGGTGCCAGCCCTGAAAGCTCTTGCTGGTCCTCATCTCCCACTGGTAACCTCTCAAACGAACCACAAACACTTGGGCTCTGAACTTGTTTAGCCTACGAAAACTTCCAACGTACACAGCCTCTCCTGCTCAATCTGGCCAGAGCTCAACACCGAAATTGCGAACGTCCAGCAATTGCTCCTACACTAAGGTGCCAGCCCTGAAAGCTCTTGCTGGTCCTCATCTCCCACTAGTAACCTCTCAAACGAACCACAAACACTTGGGCTCTGAACTTGTTTAGCCTACTAAAACTTCCAACGTACACAGCCTCTCCTGCTCAATCTGGCCAGAGCTCAACACCGAAATTGCGAACGTCCGGCGATTGCTCCTACACTAAAGGTGCCAGCCCTGAAAGCTCTTGCTGGTCCTCATCTCCCACTAGTAACCTCTCAAACGAACCACAAACACTTGGGCTCTGAACTTGTTTAGCCTACTAAAACTTCCAACGTACACTCCCTCTCCTGCTCAATCTGGCCAGAGCTCAACACCGAAATTGCGAACGTCCAGCGATTGCTCCTACACTAAAGGTGCCAGCCCTGAAAGCTCTTGCTGGTCCTCATCTCCCACTGGTAACCTCTCAAACGAACCACAAACACTTGGGCTCTGAACTTGTTTAGCCTACTAAAACTTCCAACGTACACTCCCTCTCGTGCTCTATCTGGCCAAAATTCAACACCGAAGTTGCGAACGTCCGGCGATTGCTCCTACACTAAAGGTGCCAGCCCTGAAAGCTCTTGCTGGTCCTCATCTCCCACTGGTAACCTCTCAAACGAACCACAACACTTGGGCTCTGAACTTGTTTAGCCTACCAAAACTTCCAACGTACACAGCCTCTCCTGCTCAATCTGGCCAGAGCTCAACACCGAAATTGCGAACGTCCGGCGATTGCTCCTACACTAAAGGTGCCAGCCCTGAAAGCTCTTGCTGGTCCTCATCTCCCACTGGTAACCTCTCAAACGAACCACAAACACTTGGGCTCTGAACTTGTTTAGCCTACTAAAACTTCCAACGTACACTCCCTCTCGTGCTCTATCTGGCCAAAATTCAACACCGAAGTTGCGAACGTCCGGCGATTGCTCCTACACTAAAGGTGCCAGCCCTGAAAGATCTTGCTGGTCCTCATCTCCCACTGGTAACCTCTCAAACGAACCACAAACACTTGGGCTCTGAACTTGTTTAGCCTACCAAAACTTCCAACGTACACAGCCTCTCCTGCTCAATCTGGCCAGAGCTCAACACCGAAATTGCGAACGTCCGGCGATTGCTCCTACACTAAAGGTGCCAGCCCTGAAAGCTCTTGCTGGTCCTCATCTCCCACTGGTAACCTCTCAAACGAACCACAAACACTTGGGCTCTGAACTTGTTTAGCCTACGAAAACTTCCAACGTACACAGCCTCTCCTGCTCAATCTGGCCAGAGCTCAACACCGAAATTGCGAACGTCCAGCAATTGCTCCTACACTAAAGGTGCCAGCCCTGAAAGCTCTTGCTGGTCCTCATCTCCCACTAGTAACCTCTCAAACGAACCACAAACACTTGGGCTCTGAACTTGTTTAGCCTACTAAAACTTCCAACGTACACAGCCTCTCCTGCTCAATCTGGCCAGAGCTCAACACCGAAATTGCGAACGTCCGGCGATTGCTCCTACACTAAAGGTGCCAGCCCTGAAAGCTCTTGCTGGTCCTCATCTCCCACTAGTAACCTCTCAAACGAACCACAAACACTTGGGCTCTGAACTTGTTTAGCCTACTAAAACTTCCAACGTACACTCCCTCTCCTGCTCAATCTGGCCAGAGCTCAACACCGAAATTGCGAACGTCCAGCGATTGCTCCTACACTAAAGGTGCCAGCCCTGAAAGCTCTTGCTGGTCCTCATCTCCCACTGGTAACCTCTCAAACGAACCACAAACACTTGGGCTCTGAACTTGTTTAGCCTACTAAAACTTCCAACGTACACTCCCTCTCGTGCTCTATCTGGCCAAAATTCAACACCGAAGTTGCGAACGTCCGGCGATTGCTCCTACACTAAAGGTGCCAGCCCTGAAAGCTCTTGCTGGTCCTCATCTCCCACTGGTAACCTCTCAAACGAACCACAAACACTTGGGCTCTGAACTTGTTTAGCCTACCAAAACTTCCAACGTACACAGCCTCTCCTGCTCAATCTGGCCAGAGCTCAACACCGAAATTGCGAACGTCCGGCGATTGCTCCTACACTAAAGGTGCCAGCCCTGAAAGCTCTTGCTGGTCCTCATCTCCCACTGGTAACCTCTCAAACGAACCACAAACACTTGGGCTCTGAACTTGTTTAGCCTACGAAAACTTCCAACGTACACAGCCTCTCCTGCTCAATCTGGCCAGAGCTCAACACCGAAATTGCGAACGTCCAGCAATTGCTCCTACACTAAAGGTGCCAGCCCGAAAGCTCTTGCTGGTCCTCATCTCCCACTAGTAACCTCTCAAACGAACCACAAACACTTGGGCTCTGAACTTGTTTAGCCTACTAAAACTTCCAACGTACACAGCCTCTCCTGCTCAATCTGGCCAGAGCTCAACACCGAAATTGCGAACGTCCGGCGATTGCTCCTACACTAAAGGTGCCAGCCCTGAAAGCTCTTGCTGGTCCTCATCTCCCACTAGTAACCTCTCAAACGAACCACAAACACTTGGGCTCTGAACTTGTTTAGCCTACGAAAACTTCCAACGTACACTCCCTCTCCTGCTCGATCTGGCCAGAGCTCAACACCGAAATTGCGAACGTCCAGCGATTGCTCCTACACTAAAGGTGCCAGCCCTGAAAGCTCTTGCTGGTCCTCATCTCCCACTGGTAACCTCTCAAACGAACCACAAACACTTGGGCTCTGAACTTGTTTAGCCTACGAAAACTTCCAACGTACACAGCCTCTCCTGCTCAATCTGGCCAGAGCTCAACACCGAAATTGCGAACGTCCGGCGATTGCTCCTACACTAAAGGTGCCAGCCCTGAAAGCTCTTGCTGGTCCTCATCTCCCACTGGTAACATCTCAAACGAACCACAAACACTTGGGCTCTGAACTTGTTTAGCCTACTAAAACTTCCAACGTACACAGCCTCTCCTGCTCAATCTGGACAGAGCTCAACACCGAAATTGCGAACGTCCAGCGATTGCTCCTACACTAAAGGTGCCAGCCCTGAAAGCTCTTGCTGGTCCTCATCTCCCACTGGTAACCTCTCAAACGAACCACAAACACTTGGGCTCTGAACTTGTTTAGCCTACTAAAACTTCCAACGTACACAGCCTCTCCTGCTCAATCTGGCCAAAATTAAACACCGAAATTGCGAACGTCCAGCGATTGCTCCTACACTAAAGGTGCCAGCCCTGAAAGCTCTTGCTGGTCCTCATCTCCCACTGGTAACCTCTCAAGCGAACCACAAACACTTGCGCTCTGAACTTGTTTAGCCTACGAAAACTTCCAACGTACACAGCCTCTCCTGCTCAATCTGGCCAGAGCTCAACACCGAAATTGCGAACGTCCAGCGATTGCTCCTACACTAAAGGTGCCAGCCCTGAAAGCTCTTGCTGGTCCTCATCTCCCACTGGTAACCTCTCAAACGAACCACAAACACTTGGGCTCTGAACTTGTTTAGCCTACTAAAACTTCCAACGTACACTCCCTCTCGTGCTCTATCTGGCCAAAATTCAACACCGAAGTTGCGAACGTCCGGCGATTGCTCCTACACTAAAGGTGCCAGCCCTGAAAGATCTTGCTGGTCCTCATCTCCCACTGGTAACCTCTCAAACGAACCACAAACACTTGGGCTCTGAACTTGTTTAGCCTACCAAAACTTCCAACGTACACAGCCTCTCCTGCTCAATCTGGCCAGAGCTCAACACCGAAATTGCGAACGTCCGGCGATTGCTCCTACACTAAAGGTGCCAGCCCTGAAAGCTCTTGCTGGTCCTCATCTCCCACTGGTAACCTCTCAAACGAACCACAAACACTTGGGCTCTGAACTTGTTTAGCCTACGAAAACTTCCAACGTACACAGCCTCTCCTGCTCAATCTGGCCAGAGCTCAACACCGAAATTGCGAACGTCCAGCAATTGCTCCTACACTAAAGGTGCCAGCCCTGAAAGCTCTTGCTGGTCCTCATCTCCCACTAGTAACCTCTCAAACGAACCACAAACACTTGGGCTCTGAACTTGTTTAGCCTACTAAAACTTCCAACGTACACAGCCTCTCCTGCTCAATCTGGCCAGAGCTCAACACCGAAATTGCGAACGTCCGGCGATTGCTCCTACACTAAAGGTGCCAGCCCTGAAAGCTCTTGCTGGTCCTCATCTCCCACTAGTAACCTCTCAAACGAACCACAAACACTTGGGCTCTGAACTTGTTTAGCCTACTAAAACTTCCAACGTACACTCCCTCTCCTGCTCAATCTGGCCAGAGCTCAACACCGAAATTGCGAAACGTCCAGCGATTGCTCCTACACTAAAGGTGCCAGCCCTGAAAGCTCTTGCTGGTCCTCATCTCCCACTGGTACCCTCTCAAACGAACCACAAACACTTGGGCTCTGAACTTGTTTAGCCTACTAAAACTTCCAACGTACACTCCCTCTCCTGCTCAATCTGGCCAAAATTCAACACCGAAATTGCGAACGTCCGGCGATTGCTCCTACACTAAAGGTGCCAGCCCTGAAAGCTCTTGCTGGTCCTCATCTCCCACTGGTAACCTCTCAAACGAACCACAAACACTTGGGCTCTGAACTTGTTTAGCCTACGAAAACTTCCAACGTACACAGCCTCTCCTGCTCAATCTGGCCAGAGCTCAACACCGAAATTGCGAACGTCCGGCGATTGCTCCTACACTAAAGGTGCCAGCCCTGAAAGCTCTTGCTGGTCCTCATCTCCCACTGGTAACATCTCAAACGAACCACAAACACTTGGGCTCTGAACTTGTTTAGCCTACTAAAACTTCCAACGTACACAGCCTCTCCTGCTCAATCTGGACAGAGCTCAACACCGAAATTGCGAACGTCCAGCAATTGCTCCTACACTAAAGGTGCCAGCCCTGAAAGCTCTTGCTGGTCCTCATCTCCCACTAGTAACCTGTCAAACGAACCACAAACACTTGGGCTCTGAACTTGTTTAGCCTACTAAAACTTCCAACGTACACAGCCTCCCCTGCTCAATCTGGCCAGAGCTCAACACCGAAATTGCGAACGTCCAGCGATTGCTCCTACACTAAAGGTGCCAGCCCTGAAAGCTCTTGCTGGTCCTCATCTCCCACTGGTAACCTCTCAAACGAACCACAAACACTTGGGCTCTGAACTTGTTTAGCCTACTAAAACTTCCAACGTACACAGCCTCTCCTGCTCAATCTGGCCAGAGCTCAACACCGAAATTGCGAACGTCCGGCGATTGCTCCTACACTAAAGGTGCCAGCCCTGAAAGCTCTTGCTGGTCCTCATCTCCCACTAGTAACCTCTCAAACGAACCACAAACACTTGGGCTCTGAACTTGTTTAGCCTACGAAAACTTCCAACGTACACTCCCTCTCCTGCTCAATCTGGCCAGAGCTCAACACCGAAATTGCAACGTCCAGCGATTGCTCCTACACTAAAGGTGCCAGCCCTGAAAGCTCTTGCTGGTCCTCATCTCCCACTGGTAACCTCTCAAACGAACCACAAACACTTGGGCTCTGAACTTGTTTAGCCTACGAAAACTTCCAACGTACACTCCCTCTCCTGCTCAATCTGGCCAAAATTCAACACCGAAGTTGCGAACGTCCGGCGATTGCTCCTACACTAAAGGTGCCAGCCCTGAAAGCTCTTGCTGGTCCTCATCTCCCACTGGTACCCTCTCAAACGAACCACAAACACTTGGGCTCTGAACTTGTTTAGCCTACGAAAACTTCCAACGTACACAGCCTCTCCTGCTCAATCTGGCCAGAGCTCAACACCGAAATTGCGAACGTCCGGCGATTGCTCCTACACTAAAGGTGCCAGCCCTGAAAGCTCTTGCTGGTCCTCATCTCCCACTGGTAACATCTCAAACGAACCACAAACACTTGGGCTCTGAACTTGTTTAGCCTACTAAAACTTCCAACGTACACAGCCTCTCCTGCTCAATCTGGACAGAGCTCAACACCGAAATTGCGAACGTCCAGCAATTGCTCCTACACTAAAGGTGCCAGCCCTGAAAGCTCTTGCTGGTCCTCATCTCCCACTAGTAACCTGTCAAACGAACCACAAACACTTGGGCTCTGAACTTGTTTAGCCTACTAAAACTTCCAACGTACACAGCCTCTCCTGCTCAATCTGGCCAGAGCTCAACACCGAAATTGCGAACGTCCAGCGATTGCTCCTACACTAAAGGTGCCAGCCCTGAAAGCTCTTGCTGGTCCTCATCTCCCACTGGTACCCTCTCAAACGAACCACAAACACTTGGGCTCTGAACTTGTTTAGCCTACGAAAACTTCCAACGTACACAGCCTCTCCTGCTCAATCTGGCCAAAATTCAACACCGAAGTTGCGAACGTCCAGCGATTGCTCCTACACTAAAGGTGCCAGCCCTGAAAGCTCTTGCTGGTCCTCATCTCCCACTGGTAACCTCTCAAGCGAACCACAGACACTTGGGCTCTGAACTTGTTTAGCCTACGAAAACTTCCAACGTACACAGCCTCTCCTGCTCAATCTGGCCAGAGCTCAACACCGAAATTGCGAACGTCCGGCGATTGCTCCTACACTAAAGGTGCCAGCCTGAAAGCTCTTGCTGGTCCTCATCTCCCACTGGTAACCTCTCAAACGAACCACAAACACTTGGGCTCTGAACTTGTTTAGCCTACTAAAACTTCCAACGTACACTCCCTCTCCTGCTCTATCTGGCCAAAATTCAACACCGAAATTGCGAACGTCCGGCGATTGCTCCTACACTAAAGGTGCCAGCCCTGAAAGCTCTTGCTGGTCCTCATCTCCCACTGGTAACCTCTCAAACGAACCACAAACACTTGGGCTCTGAACTTGTTTAGCCTACCAAAACTTCCAACGTACACAGCCTCTCCTGCTCAATCTGGCCAGAGCTCAACACCGAAATTGCGAACGTCCGGCGATTGCTCCTACACTAAAGGTGCCAGCCCTGAAAGCTCTTGCTGGTCCTCATCTCCCACTGGTACCCTCTCAAACGAACCACAAACACTTGGGCTCTGAACTTGTTTAGCCTACGAAAACTTCCAACGTACACAGCCTCTCCTGCTCAATCTGGCCAGAGCTCAACACCGAAATTGCGAACGTCCAGCGATTGCTCCTACACTAAAGGTGCCAGCCCTGAAAGCTCTTGCTGGTCCTCATCTCCCACTGGTAACCTCTCAAACGAACCACAAACACTTGGGCTCTGAACTTGTTTAGCCTACGAAAACTTCCAACGTACACAGCCTCTCCTGCTCAATCTGGCCAGAGCTCAACACCGAAATTGCGAACGTCCAGCAATTGCTCCTACACTAAAGGTGCCAGCCCCGAAAGCTCTTGCTGGTCCTCATCTCCCACTGGTAACCTCTCAAACGAACCACAAACACTTGGGCTCTGAACTTGTTTAGCCTACTAAAACTTCCAACGTACACAGCCTCTCCTGCTCAATCTGGCCAAAATTCAACACCGAAATTGCGAACGTCCAGCGGTTGCTCCTACACTAAAAGTGCCAGCCCTGAAAGCTCTTGCTGGTCCTCATCTCCCACTGGTAACCTCTCAAGCGAACCACAAACACTTGGGCTCTGAACTTGTTTAGCCTACGAAAACTTCCAACGTACACAGCCTCTCCTGCTCAATCTGGCCAGAGCTCAACACCGAAATTGCGAACGTCCAGCGATTGCTCCTACACTAAAGGTGCCAGCCCTGAAAGCTCTTGCTGGTCCTCATCTCCCACTGGTAACCTCTCAAACGAACCACAAACACTTGCGCTCTGAACTTGTTTAGCCTACTAAAACTTCCAACGTACACAGCCTCTCCTGCTCAATCTGGCCAGAGCTCAACACCGAAATTGCGAACGTCCGGCGATTGCTCCTACACTAAAGGTGCCAGCCCTGAAAGCTCTTGCTGGTCCTCATCTCCCACTGGTAACCTCTCAAACGAACCACAAACACTTGGGCTCTGAACTTGTTTAGCCTACGAAAACTTCCAACGTACACAGCCTCTCCTGCTCAATCTGCCCGAAATTCAACACCGAAATTGCGAACGTCCAGCGATTGCTCCTACACTAAAGGTGCCAGCCCTGAAAGCTCTTGCTGGTCCTCATCTCCCACTGGTAACCTCTCAAACGAACCACAAGCACTTGGGCTCTGGATTTGTTTCGCCTACTAAAACTTCCAACGTACACAGCCTCTCCTGCTCAATCTGGCCAGAGCTCAACACCGAAATTGCAAACGTCCAGCGATTGCTCCTACACTAAAGGTGCCAGCCCTGAAAGATCTTGCTGGTCCTCATCTCCCACTGGTAACCTCTCAAACGAACCACAAATACTTGGGCTCTGAACTTTTTTAGCCTACTAAAACTTCCAATGTACACTCCCTCTCCTGCTCAATCTGGCCAGAGCTCAACACCGAAATTGCGAACGTCCAGCGATTGCTCCTACACTAAAGGTGCCAGCCCTGAAAGCTCTTGCTGGTCCTCATCTCCCACTGGTAACCTCTCAAACGAACCACAAACACTTGGGCTCTGAACTTGTTTAGCCTACGAAAACTTCCAACGTACACAGCCTCTCCTGCTCAATCTGGCCAGAGCTCAACACCGAAATTGCGAACGTCCGGCGATTGCTCCTACACTAAAGGTGCCAGCCCTGAAAGCTCTTGCTGGTCCTCATCTCCCACTGGTAACCTCTCAAACGAACCACAAACACTTGGGCTCTGAACTTGTTTAGCCTACTAAAACTTCCAACGTACACAGCCTCTCCTGCTCAATCTGCCCGAAATTCAACACCGAAATTGCGAACGTCCAGCGATTGCTCCTACACTAAAGGTGCCAGCCCTGAAAGCTCTTGCTGGTCCTCATCTCCCACTGGTAACCTCTCAAACGAACCACAAGCACTTGGGCTCTGGATTTGTTTCGCCTACTAAAACTTCCAACGTACACAGCCTCTCCTGCTCAATCTGGCCAGAGCTCAACACCGAAATTGCAAACGTCCAGCGATTGCTCCTACACTAAAGGTGCCAGCCCTGAAAGATCTTGCTGGTCCTCATCTCCCACTGGTAACCTCTCAAACGAACCACAAACACTTGGGCTCTGAACTTGTTTAGCCTACGAAAACTTCCAATGTACACTCCCTCTCCTGCTCAATCTGGCCAGAGCTCAACACCGAAATTGCGAACGTCCAGCGATTGCTCCTACACTAAAGGTGCCAGCCCTGAAAGCTCTTGCTGGTCCTCATCTCCCACTGGTAACCTCTCAAACGAACCACAAACACTTGGGCTCTGAACTTGTTTAGCCTACGAAAACTTCCAACGTACACAGCCTCTCCTGCTCAATCTGGCCAGAGCTCAACACCGAAATTGCGAACAGTCCAGCGATTGCTCCTACACTACAGGTGCCAGCCCTGAAAGCTCTTGCTGGTCCTCATCTCCCACTGGTAACCTCTCAAACGAACCACAAACACTTGGGCTCTGAACTTGTTTAGCCTACTAAAACTTCCAACGTACACAGCCTCTCCTGCTCAATCTGCCCGAAATTCAACACCGAAATTGCGAACGTCCAGCGATTGCTCCTACACTAAAGGTGTCAGCCCTGAAAGCTCTTGCTGGTCCTCATCTCCCACTGGTAACCTCTCAAACGAACCACAAACACTTGGGCTCTGAACTTGTTTAGGCTACTAAAACTTCCAACGTACACAGCCTCTCCTGCTCAATCTGGCCAGAGCTCAACACCGAAATTGCGAACGTCCGGCGATTGCTCCTACACTAAAGGTGCCAGCCCTGAAAGCTCTTGCTGGTCCTCATCTCCCACTAGTAACCTCTCAAACGAACCACAAACACTTGGGCTCTGAACTTGTTTAGCCTACGAAAACTTCCAACGTACACAGCCTCTCCTGCTCAATCTGGCCAGAGCTCAACACCGAAATTGCGAACGTCCGGCGATTGCTCCTACACTAAAGGTGCCAGCCCTGAAAGCTCTTGCTGGTCCTCATCTCCCACTGGTAACCTCTCAAACGAACCACAAACACTTGGGCTCTGAACTTGTTTAGCCTACGAAAACTTCCAACGTACACAGCCTCTCCTGCTCAATCTGGCCAGAGCTCAACACCGAAATTGCGAACGTCCAGCAATTGCTCCTACACTAAAGGTGCCAGCCCCGAAAGCTCTTGCTGGTCCTCATCTCCCACTGGTAACCTCTCAAACGAACCACAAACACTTGGGCTCTGAACTTGTTTAGCCTACGAAAACTTCCAACGTACACAGCCTCTCCTGCTCAATCTGGCCAAAATTCAACACCGAAGTTGCGAACGTCCAGCGGTTGCTCCTACACTAAAAGTGCCAGCCCTGAAAGCTCTTGCTGGTCCTCATCTCCCACTGGTAACCTCTCAAGCGAACCACAAACACTTGGGCTCTGAACTTGTTTAGCCTACGAAAACTTCCAACGTACACAGCCTCTCCTGCTCAATCTGGCCAGAGCTCAACACCGAAATTGCGAACGTCCAGCGATTGCTCCTACACTAAAGGTGCCAGCCCTGAAAGCTCTTGCTGGTCCTCATCTCCCATTGGTAACCTCTCAAACGAACCACAAACACTTGGGCTCTGAACTTGTTTAGCCTACTAAAACTTCCAACGTACACAGCCTCTCCTGCTCAATCTGGCCATAGCTGAACACCGAAATTGCGAACGTCCAGCGATTGCTCCTACACTAAAGGTGCCAGCCCTGAAAGCTCTTGCTGGTCCTCATCTCCCACTGGTAACCTCTCAAATGAACCACAAACACTTGGGCTCTGAACTTGTTTAGCCTACTAAAACTTCCAACGTACACAGCCTCTCCTGCTCAATCTGGCCAGAGCTCAACACCGAAATGCGAACGTCCAGCGATTGCTCCTACACTAAAGGTGCCAGCCCTGAAAGCTCTTGCTGGTCCTCATCTCCCACTGGTAACCTCTCAAACGAACCACAAACACTTGGGCTCTGAACTTGTTTAGCCTACGAAAACTTCCAACGTACACAGCCTCTCCTGCTCAATCTGCCCGAAATTCAACACCGAAATTGCGAACGTCCAGCGATTGCTCCTACACTAAAGGTGCCAGCCCTGAAAGCTCTTGCTGGTCCTCATCTCCCACTGGTAACCTCTCAAACGAACCACAAGCACTTGGGCTCTGGATTTGTTTCGCCTACTAAAACTTCCAACGTACACAGCCTCTCCTGCTCAATCTGGCCAGAGCTCAACACCGAAATTGCAAACGTCCAGCGATTGCTCCTACACTAAAGGTGCCAGCCCTGAAAGATCTTGCTGGTCCTCATCTCCCACTGGTAACCTCTCAAACGAACCACAAACACTTGGGCTCTGAACTTTTTTAGCCTACTAAAACTTCCAATGTACACTCCCTCTCCTGCTCAATCTGGCCAGAGCTCAACACCGAAATTGCGAACGTCCAGCGATTGCTCCTACACTAAAGGTGCCAGCCCTGAAAGCTCTTGCTGGTCCTCATCTCCCACTGGTAACCTCTCAAACGAACCACAAACACTTGGGCTCTGAACTTGTTTAGCCTACCAAAACTTCCAACGTACACAGCCTCTCCTGCTCAATCTGGCCAGAGCTCAACACCGAAATTGCGAATGTCCGGCGATTGCTCCTACACTAAAGGTGCCAGCCCTGAAAGCTCTTGCTGGTCCTCATCTCCCACTGGTAACCTCTCAAACGAACCACAAACACTTGGGCTCTGAACTTGTTTAGCCTACGAAAACTTCCAACGTACACAGCCTCTCCTGCTCAATCTGGCCAGAGCTCAACACCGAAATTGCGAACGTCCAGCAATTGCTCCTACACTAAAGGTGCCAGCCCCGAAAGCTCTTGCTGGTCCTCATCTCCCACTGGTAACCTCTCAAACGAACCACAAACACTTGGGCTCTGAACTTGTTTAGCCTACTAAAACTTCCAACGTACACAGCCTCTCCTGCTCAATCTGGCCAAAATTCAACACCGAAATTGCGAACGTCCAGCGGTTGCTCCTACACTAAAAGTGCCAGCCCTGAAAGCTCTTGCTGGTCCTCATCTCCCACTTGGTAACCTCTCAAGCGAACCACAAACACTTGGGCTCTGAACTTGTTTAGCCTACGAAAACTTCCAACGTACACAGCCTCTCCTGCTCAATCTGGCCAGAGCTCAACACCGAAATTGCGAACGTCCAGCGATTGCTCCTACACTAAAGGTGCCAGCCCTGAAAGCTCTTGCTGGTCCTCATCTCCCACTGGTAACCTCTCAAACGAACCACAAACACTTGGGCTCTGAACTTGTTTAGCCTACGAAAACTTCCAACGTACACAGCCTCTCCTGCTCAATCTGGCCAGAGCTCAACACCGAAATTGCGAACGTCCGGCGATTGCTCCTACACTAAAGGTGCCAGCCCTGAAAGCTCTTGCTGGTCCTCATCTCCACTGGTAACCTCTCAAACGAACCACAAACACTTGGGCTCTGAACTTGTTTAGCCTACGAAAACTTCCAACGTACACAGCCTCTCCTGCTCAATCTGCCCGAAATTCAACACCGAAATTGCGAACGTCCAGCGATTGCTCCTACACTAAAGGTGCCAGCCCTGAAAGCTCTTGCTGGTCCTCATCTCCCACTGGTAACCTCTCAAACGAACCACAAGCACTTGGGCTCTGGATTTGTTTCGCCTACTAAAACTTCCAACGTACACAGCCTCTCCTGCTCAATCTGGCCAGAGCTCAACACCGAAATTGCAAACGTCCAGCGATTGCTCCTACACTAAAGGTGCCAGCCCTGAAAGATCTTGCTGGTCCTCATCTCCCACTGGTAACCTCTCAAACGAACCACAAACACTTGGGCTCTGAACTTGTTTAGCCTACTAAAACTTCCAATGTACACTCCCTCTCCTGCTCAATCTGGCCAGAGCTCAACACCGAAATTGCGAACGTCCAGCGATTGCTCCTACACTAAAGGTGCCAGCCCTGAAAGCTCTTGCTGGTCCTCATCTCCCACTGGTAACCTCTCAAACGAACCACAAACACTTGGGCTCTGAACTTGTTTAGCCTACGAAAACTTCCAACGTACACAGCCTCTCCTGCTCAATCTGGCCAGAGCTCAACACCGAAATTGCGAACGTCCGGCGATTGCTCCTACACTAAAGGTGGCAGCCCTGAAAGCTCTTGCTGGTCCTCATCTCCCACTGGTAACCTCTCAAACGAACCACAAACACTTGGGCTCTGAACTGTTTAGCCTACTAAAACTTCCAACGTACACAGCCTCTCCTGCTCAATCTGCCCGAAATTCAACACCGAAATTGCGAACGTCCAGCGATTGCTCCTACACTAAAGGTGCCAGCCCTGAAAGCTCTTGCTGCTCCTCATCTCCCACTGGTAACCTCTCAAACGAACCACAAGCACTTGGGCTCTGGATTTGTTTCGCCTACTAAAACTTCCAACGTACACAGCCTCTCCTGCTCAATCTGGCCAGAGCTCAACACCGAAATTGCAAACGTCCAGCGATTGCTCCTACACTAAAGGTGCCAGCCCTGAAAGCTCTTGCTGGTCCTCATCTCCCACTGGTAACCTCTCAAACGAACCACAAACACTTGGGCTCTGAACTTTTTTAGCCTACTAAAACTTCCAATGTACACTCCCTCTCCTGCTCAATCTGGCCAGAGCTCAACACCGAAATTGCGAACGTCCAGCGATTGCTCCTACACTAAAGGTGCCAGCCCTGAAAGCTCTTGCTGGTCCTCATCTCCCACTGGTAACCTCTCAAACGAACCACAAACACTTGGGCTCTGAACTTGTTTAGCCTACGAAAACTTCCAACGTACACAGCCTCTCCTGCTCAATCTGGCCAGAGCTCAACACCGAAATTGCGAACGTCCGGCGATTGCTCCTACACTAAAGGTGGCAGCCCTGAAAGCTCTTGCTGGTCCTCATCTCCCACTGGTAACCTCTCAAACGAACCACAAACACTTGGGCTCTGAACTTGTTTAGCCTACTAAAACTTCCAACGTACACAGCCTCTCCTGCTCAATCTGCCCGAAATTCAACACCAAAATTGCGAACGTCCAGCGATTGCTCCTACACTAAAGGTGTCAGCCCTGAAAGCTCTTGCTGGTCCTCATCTCCCACTGGTAACCTCTCAAACGAACCACAAACACTTGGGCTCTGAACTTGTTTAGGGCTACTAAAACTTCCAACGTACACAGCCTCTCCTGCTCAATCTGGCCAGAGCTCAACACCGAAATTGCGAACGTCCGGCGATTGCTCCTACACTAAAGGTGCCAGCCCTGAAAGCTCTTGCTGGTCCTCATCTCCCACTAGTAACCTCTCAAACGAACCACAAACACTTGGGCTCTGAACTTGTTTAGCCTACGAAAACTTCCAACGTACACAGCCTCTCCTGCTCAATCTGGCCAGAGCTCAACACCGAAATTGCGAACGTCCGGCGATTGCTCCTACACTAAAGGTGCCAGCCCTGAAAGCTCTTGCTGGTCCTCATCTCCCACTGGTAACCTCTCAAACGAACCACAAACACTTGGGCTCTGAACTTGTTTAGCCTACGAAAACTTCCAACGTACACAGCCTCTCCTGCTCAATCTGGCCAGAGCTCAACACCGAAATTGCGAACGTCCAGCAATTGCTCCTACACTAAAGGTGCCAGCCCCGAAAGCTCTTGCTGGTCCTCATCTCCCACTGGTAACCTCTCAAACGAACCACAAACACTTGGGCTCTGAACTTGTTTAGCCTACGAAAACTTCCAACGTACACAGCCTCTCCTGCTCAATCTGGCCAAAATTCAACACCGAAATTGCGAACGTCCAGCGGTTGCTCCTACACTAAAAGTGCCAGCCCTGAAAGCTCTTGCTGGTCCTCATCTCCCACTGGTAACCTCTCAAGCGAACCACAAACACTTGGGCTCTGAACTTGTTTAGCCTACGAAAACTTCCAACGTACACAGCCTCTCCTGCTCAATCTGGCCAGAGCTCAACACCGAAATTGCGAACGTCCAGCGATTGCTCCTACACTAAAGGTGCCAGCCCTGAAAGCTCTTGCTGGTCCTCATCTCCCACTGGTAACCTCTCAAACGAACCACAAACACTTGGGCTCTGAACTTGTTTAGCCTACTAAAACTTCCAACGTACACAGCCTCTCCTGCTCAATCTGGCCATAGCTGAACACCGAAATTGCGAACGTCCAGCGATTGCTCCTACACTAAAGGTGCCAGCCCTGAAAGCTCTTGCTGGTCCTCATCTCCCACTGGTAACCTCTCAAATGAACCACAAACACTTGGGCTCTGAACTTGTTTAGCCTACTAAAACTTCCAACGTACACAGCCTCTCCTGCTCAATCTGGCCAGAGCTCAACACCGAAATTGCGAACGTCCAGCGATTGCTCCTACACTAAAGGTGCCAGCCCTGAAAGCTCTTGCTGGTCCTCATCTCCCACTGGTAACCTCTCAAACGAACCACAAACACTTGGGCTCTGAACTTGTTTAGCCTACGAAAACTTCCAACGTACACAGCCTCTCCTGCTCAATCTGCCCGAAATTCAACACCGAAATTGCGAACGTCCAGCGATTGCTCCTACACTAAAGGTGCCAGCCCTGAAAGCTCTTGCTGGTCCTCATCTCCCACTGGTAACCTCTCAAACGAACCACAAGCACTTGGGCTCTGGATTTGTTTCGCCTACTAAAACTTCCAACGTACACAGCCTCTCCTGCTCAATCTGGCCAGAGCTCAACACCGAAATTGCAAACGTCCAGCGATTGCTCCTACACTAAAGGTGCCAGCCCTGAAAGATCTTGCTGGTCCTCATCTCCCACTGGTAACCTCTCAAACGAACCACAAACACTTGGGCTCTGAACTTTTTTAGCCTACTAAAACTTCCAATGTACACTCCCTCTCCTGCTCAATCTGGCCAGAGCTCAACACCGAAATTGCGAACGTCCAGCGATTGCTCCTACACTAAAGGTGCCAGCCCTGAAAGCTCTTGCTGGTCCTCATCTCCCACTGGTAACCTCTCAAACGAACCACAAACACTTGGGCTCTGAACTTGTTTAGCCTACCAAAACTTCCAACGTACACAGCCTCTCCTGCTCAATCTGGCCAGAGCTCAACACCGAAATTGCGAACGTCCGGCGATTGCTCCTACACTAAAGGTGCCAGCCCTGAAAGCTCTTGCTGGTCCTCATCTCCCACTGGTAACCTCTCAAACGAACCACAAACACTTGGGCTCTGAACTTGTTTAGCCTACTAAAACTTCCAACGTACACAGCCTCTCCTGCTCAATCTGCCCGAAATTCAACACCGAAATTGCGAACGTCCAGCGATTGCTCCTACACTAAAGGTGTCAGCCCTGAAAGCTCTTGCTGGTCCTCATCTCCCACTGGTAACCTCTCAAACGAACCACAAACACTTGGGCTCTGAACTTGTTTAGCCTACCAAAACTTCCAACGTACACAGCCTCTCCTGCTCAATCTGGCCAGAGCTCAACACCGAAATTGCGAACGTCCGGCGATTGCTCCTACACTAAAGGTGCCAGCCCTGAAAGCTCTTGCTGGTCCTCATCTCCCACTAGTAACCTCTCAAACGAACCACAAACACTTGGGCTCTGAACTTGTTTAGCCTACCAAAACTTCCAACGTACACAGCCTCTCCTGCTCAATCTGGCCAGAGCTCAACACCGAAATTGCGAACGTCCGGCGATTGCTCCTACACTAAAGGTGCCAGCCCTGAAAGCTCTTGCTGGTCCTCATCTCCCACTGGTAACCTCTCAAACGAACCACAAACACTTGGGCTCTGAACTTGTTTAGCCTACAAAAACTTCCAACGTACACTCCCTCTCCTGCTCAATCTGGCCAGAGCTCAACACCGAAATTGCGAACGTCCAGCAATTGCTCCTACACTAAAGGTGCCAGCCCTGAAAGCTCCTGCTGGTCCTCATCTCCCACTAGTAACCTCTCAAACGAACCACAAACACTTGGGCTCTGAACTTGTTTAGCCTACTAAAACTTCCAACGTACACAGCCTCTCCTGCTCAATCTGGCCAGAGCTCAACACCGAAATTGCGAACGTCCAGCGATTGCTCCTACACTAAAGGTGCCAGCCCTGAAAGCTCTTGCTGGTCCTCATCTCCCACTGGTAACCTCTCAAACGAACCACAAACACTTGGGCTCTGAACTTGTTTAGCCTACGAAAACTTCCAACGTACACAGCCTCTCCTGCTCAATCTGGCCAGAGCTCAACACCGAAATTGCAAACGTCCAGCGATTGCTCCTACACTAAAGGTGCCAGCCCTGAAAGCTCTTGCTGGTCCTCATCTCCCACTGGTAACCTCTCAAACGAACCACAAACACTTGGGCTCTGAACTTGTTTAGCCTACCAAAACTTCCAATGTACACTCCCTCTCCTGCTCAATCTGGCCAGAGCTCAACACCGAAATTGCGAACGTCCGGCGATTGCTCCTACACTAAAGGTGCCAGCCCTGAAAGCTCTTGCTGGTCCTCATCTCCCACTGGTAACCTCTCAAACGAACCACAAACACTTGGGCTCTGAACTTGTTTACCCTACGAAAACTTCCAACGTACACAGCCTCTCCTGCTCAATCTGGCCAGAGCTCAACACCGAAATTGCGAACGTCCGGCGATTGCTCCTACACTAAAGGTGGCAGCCCTGAAAGATCTTGCTGGTCCTCATCTCCCACTGGTAACCTCTCAAACGAACCACAAACACTTGGGCTCTGAACTTGTTTAGCCTACTAAAACTTCCAACGTACACAGCCTCTCCTGCTCAATCTGCCCGAAATTCAACACCGAAATTGCGAACGTCCAGCGATTGCTCCTACACTAAAGGTGTCAGCCCTGAAAGCTCTTGCTGGTCCTCATCTCCCACTGGTAACCTCTCAAACGAACCACAAACACTTGGGCTCTGAACTTGTTTAGCCTACGAAAACTTCCAACGTACACAGCCTCTCCTGCTCAATCTGGCCAGAGCTCAACACCGAAATTGCGAACGTCCGGCGATTGCTCCTACACTAAAGGTGCCAGCCCTGAAAGCTCTTGCTGGTCCTCATCTCCCACTAGTAACCTCTCAAACGAACCACAAACACTTGGGCTCTGAACTTGTTTAGCCTACCAAAACTTCCAACGTACACAGCCTCTCCTGCTCAATCTGGCCAGAGCTCAACACCGAAATTGCGAACGTCCGGCGATTGCTCCTACACTAAAGGTGCCAGCCCTGAAAGCTCTTGCTGGTCCTCATCTCCCACTGGTAACATCTCAAACGAACCACAAACACTTGGGCTCTGAACTTGTTTAGCCTACAAAAACTTCCAACGTACACAGCCTCTCCTGCTCAATCTGGCCAGAGCTCAACACCGAAATTGCGAACGTCCAGCGATTGCTCCTACACTAAAGGTGCCAGCCCTGAAAGCTCCTGCTGGTCCTCATCTCCCACTAGTAACCTCTCAAACGAACCACAAACACTTGGGCTCTGAACTTGTTTAGCCTACTAAAACTTCCAACGTACACAGCCTCTCCTGCTCAATCTGGCCAGAGCTCAACACCGAAATTGCGAACGTCCAGCGATTGCTCCTACACTAAAGGTGCCAGCCCTGAAAGCTCTTGCTGGTCCTCATCTCCCACTGGTAACCTCTCAAACGAACCACAAACACTTGGGCTCTGAACTTGTTTAGCCTACTAAAACTTCCAACGTACACTCCCTCTCGTGCTCAATCTGGCCAAAATTCAACACCGAAGTTGCGAACGTCCAGCAATTGCTCCTACACTAAAGGTGCCAGCCTGAAAGCTCTTGCTGGTCCTCATCTCCCACTGGTAACCTCTCAAACGAACCACAAATACTTGGGCTCTGAACTTGTTTAGCCTACCAAAACTTCCAACGTACACTCCCTCTCGTGCTCAATCTGGCCAAAATTCAACACCGAAGTTGCGAACGTCCGGCGATTGCTCCTACACTAAAGGTGCCAGCCCTGAAAGCTCTTGCTGGTCCTCATCTCCCACTGGTAACCTCTCAAACGAACCACAAACACTTGGGCTCTGAACTTGTTTAGCCTACCAAAACTTCCAACGTACACAGCCTCTCCTGCTCAATCTGGCCAGAGCTCAACACCGAAATTGCGAACGTCCAGCGATTGCTCCTACACTAAAGGTGCCAGCCCTGAAAGCTCTTGCTGGTCCTCATCTCCCACTGGTACCCTCTCAAACGAACCACAAACACTTGGGCTCTGAACTTGTTTAGCCTACGAAAACTTCCAACGTACACAGCCTCTCCTGCTCAATCTGGCCAGAGCTCAACACCGAAATTGCGAACGTCCGGCGATTGCTCCTACACTAAAGGTGGCAGCCCTGAAAGCTCTTGCTGGTCCTCATCTCCCACTGGTAACCTCTCAAACGAACCACAAACACTTGGGCTCTGAACTTGTTTAGCCTACTAAAACTTCCAACGTACACAGCCTCTCCTGCTCAATCTGCCCGAAATTCAACACCGAAGTTGCGAACGTCCGGCGATTGCTCCTACACTAAAGGTGCCAGCCCTGAAAGCTCTTGCTGGTCCTCATCTCCCACTGGTAACCTCTCAAACGAACCACAAACACTTGGGCTCTGAACTTGTTTAGCCTACGAAAACTTCCAACGTACACAGCCTCTCCTGCTCAATCTGGCCAGAGCTCAACACCGAAATTGCGAACGTCCGGCGATTGCTCCTACACTAAAGGTGCCAGCCCTGAAAGCTCTTGCTGGTCCTCATCTCCCACTAGTAACCTCTCAAACGAACCACAAACACTTGGGCTCTGAACTTGTTTAGCCTACGAAAACTTCCAACGTACACAGCCTCTCCTGCTCAATCTGGCCAGAGCTCAACACCGAAATTGCGAACGTCCAGCGATTGCTCCTACACTAAAGGTGCCAGCCCTGAAAGCTCTTGCTGCTCCTCATCTCCCACTGGTAACCTCTCAAACGAACCACAAACACTTGGGCTCTGAACTTGTTTAGCCTACCAAAACTTCCAACGTACACAGCCTCTCCTGCTCAATCTGGCCAGAGCTCAACACCGAAATTGCGAACGTCCAGCAATTGCTCCTACACTAAAGGTGCCAGCCCTGAAAGCTCTTGCTGGTCCTCATCTCCCTCTGGTAACCTCTCAAAGGAACCACAAACACTTGGGCTCTGAACTTGTTTAGCCTACGAAAACTTCCAATGTACACTCCCTCTCCTGCTCAATCTGGCCAGAGCTCAACACCGAAATTGCGAACGTCCGGCGATTGCTCCTACACTAAAGGTGCCAGCCCTGAAAGCTCTTGCTGGTCCTCATCTCCCACTGGTAACCTCTCAAACGAACCACAAACACTTGGGCTCTGAACTTGTTTACCCTACGAAAACTTCCAACGTACACAGCCTCTCCTGCTCAATCTGCCCGAAATTCAACACCGAAATTGCGAACGTCCAGCGATTGCTCCTACACTAAAGGTGTCAGCCCTGAAAGCTCTTGCTGGTCCTCATCTCCCACTGGTAACCTCTCAAACGAACCACAAACACTTGGGCTCTGAACTTGTTTAGCCTACGAAAACTTCCAACGTACACAGCCTCTCCTGCTCAATCTGGCCAGAGCTCAACACCGAAATTGCGAACGTCCGGCGATTGCTCCTACACTAAAGGTGCCAGCCCTGAAAGCTCTTGCTGGTCCTCATCTCCCACTAGTAACCTCTCAAACGAACCACAAACACTTGGGCTCTGAACTTGTTTAGCCTACCAAAACTTCCAACGTACACAGCCTCTCCTGCTCAATCTGGCCAGAGCTCAACACCGAAATTGCGAACGTCCGGCGATTGCTCCTACACTAAAGGTGCCAGCCCTGAAAGCTCTTGCTGGTCCTCATCTCCCACTGGTACCCTCTCAAACGAACCACAAACACTTGGGCTCTGAACTTGTTTAGCCTACGAAAACTTCCAACGTACACAGCCTCTCCTGCTCAATCTGCCCGAAATTCAACACCGAAATTGCGAACGTCCAGCGATTGCTCCTACACTAAAGGTGTCAGCCCTGAAAGCTCTTGCTGGTCCTCATCTCCCACTGGTAACCTCTCAAACGAACCACAAACACTTGGGCTCTGAACTTGTTTAGCCTACGAAAACTTCCAACGTACACAGCCTCTCCTGCTCAATCTGGCCAGAGCTCAACACCGAAATTGCGAACGTCCGGCGATTGCTCCTACACTAAAGGTGCCAGCCCTGAAAGCTCTTGCTGCTCCTCATCTCCCACTGGTAACCTCTCAAACGAACCACAAATACTTGGGCTCTGAACTTGTTTAGCCTACCAAAACTTCCAACGTACACAGCCTCTCCTGCTCAATCTGGCCAGAGCTCAACACCGAAATTGCGAACGTCCAGCGATTGCTCCTACACTAAAGGTGCCAGCCCTGAAAGCTCTTGCTGGTCCTCATCTCCCACTGGTAACCTCTCAAACGAACCACAAACACTTGGGCTCTGAACTTGTTTAGCCTACTAAAACTTCCAACGTACACAGCCTCTCCTGCTCAATCTGGCCAGAGCTCAACACCGAAATTGCGAACGTCCGGCGATTGCTCCTACACTAAAGGTGCCAGCCCT
The DNA here is from genome assembly GCF_030936135.1 of Gavia stellata. Taxonomy (NCBI): domain Eukaryota; kingdom Metazoa; phylum Chordata; class Aves; order Gaviiformes; family Gaviidae; genus Gavia; species Gavia stellata. Next base: position 33,031 of record NW_026776288.1, on the reverse strand, counting down.
GAAAGCTCTTGCTGGTCCTCATCTCCCACTGGTAACCTCTCAAACGAACCACAAACACTTGGGCTCTGAACTTGTTTAGCCTACTAAAACTTCCAACGTACACAGCCTCTCCTGCTCAATCTGGCCAGAGCTCAACACCGAAATTGCGAACGTCCAGCGATTGCTCCTACACTAAAGGTGCCAGCCCTGAAAGCTCTTGCTGCTCCTCATCTCCCACTAGTAACCTCTCAAACGAACCACAAACACTTGGGCTCTGAACTTGTTTAGCCTACGAAAACTTCCAACGTACACAGCCTCTCCTGCTCAATCTGGCCAGAGCTCAACACCGAAATTGCGAACGTCCAGCGATTGCTCCTACACTAAAGGTGCCAGCCCTGAAAGATCTTGCTGGTCCTCATCTCCCACTGGTAACCTCTCAAACGAACCACAAACACTTGGGCTCTGAACTTGTTTAGCCTACTAAAACTTCCAACGTACACTCCCTCTCGTGCTCAATCTGGCCAAAATTCAACACCGAAGTTGCGAACGTCCGGCGATTGCTCCTACACTAAAGGTGCCAGCCCTGAAAGCTCTTGCTGCTCCTCATCTCCCACTGGTAACCTCTCAAACGAACCACAAACACTTGGGCTCTGAACTTGTTTAGCCTACCAAAACTTCCAACGTACACAGCCTCTCCTGCTCAATCTGGCCAGAGCTCAACACCGAAATTGCGAACGTCCAGCGATTGCTCCTACACTAAAGGTGCCAGCCCTGAAAGCTCTTGCTGGTCCTCATCTCCCACTGGTACCCTCTCAACGAACCACAAACACTTGGGCTCTGAACTTGTTTAGCCTACGAAAACTTCCAACGTACACAGCCTCTCCTGCTCAATCTGGCCAGAGCTCAACACCGAAATTGCGAACGTCCGGCGATTGCTCCTACACTAAAGGTGGCAGCCCTGAAAGCTCTTGCTGGTCCTCATCTCCCACTGGTAACCTCTCAAACGAACCACAAACACTTGGGCTCTGAACTTGTTTAGCCTACTAAAACTTCAAACGTACACAGCCTCTCCTGCTCAATCTGCCCGAAATTCAACACCGAAATTGCGAACGTCCAGCGATTGCTCCTACACTAAAGGTGTCAGCCCTGAAAGCTCTTGCTGGTCCTCATCTCCCACTGGTAACCTCTCAAACGAACCACAAACACTTGGGCTCTGAACTTGTTTAGCCTACGAAAACTTCCAACGTACACAGCCTCTCCTGCTCAATCTGGCCAGAGCTCAACACCGAAATTGCGAACGTCCGGCGATTGCTCCTACACTAAAGGTGCCAGCCCTGAAAGCTCTTGCTGGTCCTCATCTCCCACTAGTAACCTCTCAAACGAACCACAAACACTTGGGCTCTGAACTTGTTTAGCCTACGAAAACTTCCAACGTACACAGCCTCTCCTGCTCAATCTGGCCAGAGCTCAACACCGAAATTGCGAACGTCCAGCGATTGCTCCTACACTAAAGGTGCCAGCCCTGAAAGCTCTTGCTGCTCCTCATCTCCCACTGGTAACCTCTCAAACGAACCACAAACACTTGGGCTCTGAACTTGTTTAGCCTACCAAAACTTCCAACGTACACAGCCTCTCCTGCTCAATCTGGCCAGAGCTCAACACCGAAATTGCGAACGTCCAGCCATTGCTCCTACACTAAAGGTGCCAGCCCTGAAAGCTCTTGCTGGTCCTCATCTCCCTCTGGTAACCTCTCAAAGGAACCACAAACACTTGGGCTCTGAACTTGTTTAGCCTACGAAAACTTCCAATGTACACTCCTCTCCTGCTCAATCTGGCCAGAGCTCAACACCGAAATTGCGAACGTCCGGCGATTGCTCCTACACTAAAGGTGCCAGCCCTGAAAGCTCTTGCTGGTCCTCATCTCCCACTGGTAACCTCTCAAACGAACCACAAACACTTGGGCTCTGAACTTGTTTACCCTACGAAAACTTCCAACGTACACAGCCTCTCCTGCTCAATCTGGCCAGAGCTCAACACCGAAATTGCGAACGTCCGGCGATTGCTCCTACACTAAAGGTGCCAGCCCTGAAAGCTCTTGCTGGTCCTCATCTCCCACTGGTAACCTCTCAAACGAACCACAAACACTTGGGCTCTGAACTTGTTTAGCCTACTAAAACTTCCAACGTACACAGCCTCTCCTGCTCAATCTGCCCGAAATTCAACACCGAAATTGCGAACGTCCAGCGATTGCTCCTACACTAAAGGTGTCAGCCCTGAAAGCTCTTGCTGGTCCTCATCTCCCACTGGTAACCTCTCAAACGAACCACAAACACTTGGGCTCTGAACTTGTTTAGCCTACGAAAACTTCCAACGTACACAGCCTCTCCTGCTCAATCTGGCCAGAGCTCAACACCGAAATTGCGAACGTCCGGCGATTGCTCCTACACTAAAGGTGCCAGCCCTGAAAGCTCTTGCTGGTCCTCATCTCCCACTAGTAACCTCTCAAACGAACCACAAACACTTGGGCTCTGAACTTGTTTAGCCTACCAAAACTTCCAACGTACACAGCCTCTCCTGCTCAATCTGGCCAGAGCTCAACACCGAAATTGCGAACGTCCGGCGATTGCTCCTACACTAAAGGTGCCAGCCCTGAAAGCTCTTGCTGGTCCTCATCTCCCACTGGTACCCTCTCAAACGAACCACAAACACTTGGGCTCTGAACTTGTTTAGCCTACTAAAACTTCCACGTACACAGCCTCTCCTGCTCAATCTGCCCGAAATTCAACACCGAAATTGCGAACGTCCAGCGATTGCTCCTACACTAAAGGTGTCAGCCCTGAAAGCTCTTGCTGGTCCTCATCTCCCACTGGTAACCTCTCAAACGAACCACAAACACTTGGGCTCTGAACTTGTTTAGCCTACGAAAACTTCCAACGTACACAGCCTCTCCTGCTCAATCTGGCCAGAGCTCAACACCGAAATTGCGAACGTCCGGCGATTGCTCCTACACTAAAGGTGCCAGCCCTGAAAGCTCTTGCTGGTCCTCATCTCCCACTAGTAACCTCTCAAACGAACCACAAACACTTGGGCTCTGAACTTGTTTAGCCTACCAAAACTTCCAACGTACACAGCCTCTCCTGCTCAATCTGGCCAGAGCTCAACACCGAAATTGCGAACGTCCGGCGATTGCTCCTACACTAAAGGTGCCAGCCCTGAAAGCTCTTGCTGGTCCTCATCTCCCACTGGTAACATCTCAAACGAACCACAAACACTTGGGCTCTGAACTTGTTTAGCCTACAAAAACTTCCAACGTACACAGCCTCTCCTGCTCAATCTGGCCAGAGCTCAACACCGAAATTGCGAACGTCCAGCGATTGCTCCTACACTAAAGGTGCCAGCCCTGAAAGCTCTTGCTGGTCCTCATCTCCCACTGGTACCCTCTCAAACGAACCACAAACACTTGGGCTCTGAACTTGTTTAGCCTACCAAAACTTCCAACGTACACAGCCTCTCCTGCTCAATCTGGCCAGAGCTCAACACCGAAATTGCGAACGTCCGGCGATTGCTCCTACACTAAAGGTGGCAGCCCTGAAAGCTCTTGCTGGTCCTCATCTCCCACTGGTAACCTCTCAAACGAACCACAAACACTTGGGCTCTGAACTTGTTTAGCCTACTAAAACTTCCAACGTACACAGCCTCTCCTGCTCAATCTGGCCAGAGCTCAACACCGAAATTGCGAACGTCCAGCGATTGCTCCTACACTAAAGGTGCCAGCCCTGAAAGCTCTTGCTGGTCCTCATCTCCCACTAGTAACCTCTCAAACGAACCACAAACACTTGGGCTCTGAACTTGTTTAGCCTACGAAAACTTCCAACGTACACAGCCTCTCCTGCTCAATCTGGCCAGAGCTCAACACCGAAATTGCGAACGTCCAGCGATTGCTCCTACACTAAAGGTGCCAGCCCTGAAAGATCTTGCTGGTCCTCATCTCCCACTGGTAACCTCTCAAACGAACCACAAACACTTGGGCTCTGAACTTGTTTAGCCTACTAAAACTTCCAACGTACACTCCCTCTCGTGCTCAATCTGGCCAAAATTCAACACCGAAGTTGCGAACGTCCGGCGATTGCTCCTACACTAAAGGTGCCAGCCCTGAAAGCTCTTGCTGGTCCTCATCTCCCACTGGTAACCTCTCAAACGAACCACAAACACTTGGGCTCTGAACTTGTTTAGCCTACCAAAACTTCCAACGTACACAGCCTCTCCTGCTCAATCTGGCCAGAGCTCAACACCGAAATTGCGAACGTCCAGCGATTGCTCCTACACTAAAGGTGCCAGCCCTGAAAGCTCTTGCTGGTCCTCATCTCCCACTGGTACCCTCTCAAACGAACCACAAACACTTGGGCTCTGAACTTGTTTAGCCTACTAAAACTTCCAACGTACACAGCCTCTCCTGCTCAATCTGGCCAGAGCTCAACACCGAAATTGCGAACGTCCGGCGATTGCTCCTACACTAAAGGTGCCAGCCCTGAAAGCTCTTGCTGGTCCTCATCTCCCACTGGTAACCTCTCAAACGAACCACAAACACTTGGGCTCTGAACTTGTTTAGCCTACTAAAACTTCCAACGTACACAGCCTCTCCTGCTCAATCTGGCCAGAGCTCAACACCGAAATTGCGAACGTCCAGCGATTGCTCCTACACTAAAGGTGCCAGCCCTGAAAGCTCTTGCTGGTCCTCATCTCCCACTAGTAACCTCTCAAACGAACCACAAACACTTGGGCTCTGAACTTGTTTAGCCTACTAAAACTTCCAACATACACAGCCTCTCCTGCTCAATCTGGCCAGAGCTCAACACCGAAATTGCGAACGTCCGGCGATTGCTCCTACACTAAAGGTGCCAGCCCTGAAAGCTCTTGCTGGTCCTCATCTCCCACTGGTAACCTCTCAAACGAACCACAAACACTTGCGCTCTGAACTTGTTTAGCCTACCAAAACTTCCAACGTACACAGCCTCTCCTGCTCAATCTGGCCAGAGCTCAACACCGAAATTGCGAACGTCCAGCAATTGCTCCTACACTAAAGGTGCCAGCCCTGAAAGCTCCTGCTGGTCCTCATCTCCCACTAGTAACCTCTCAAACGAACCACAAACACTTGGGCTCTGAACTTGTTTAGCCTACTAAAACTTCCAACGTACACAGCCTCTCCTGCTCAATCTGGCCAGAGCTCAACACCGAAATTGCGAACGTCCAGCGATTGCTCCTACACTAAAGGTGCCAGCCCTGAAAGCTCTTGCTGGTCCTCATCTCCCACTGGTAACCTGTCAAACGAACCACAAACACTTGGGCTCTGAACTTTTTTAGCCTACGAAAACTTCCAACGTACACAGCCTCTCCTGCTCAATCTGGCCAGAGCTCAACACCGAAATTGCGAACGTCCAGCGATTGCTCCTACACTAAAGGTGCCAGCCCTGAAAGCTCTTGCTGGTCCTCATCTCCCACTGGTAACCTCTCAAACGAACCACAAACACTTGGGCTCTGAACTTGTTTAGCCTACTAAAACTTCCAAAGTACACTCCCTCTCGTGCTCAATCTGGCCAAAATTCAACACCGAAGTTGCGAACGTCCGGCGATTGCTCCTACACTAAAGGTGCCAGCCCTGAAAGCTCTTGCTGGTCCTCATCTCCCACTGGTACCCTCTCAAACGAACCACAAACACTTGGGCTCTGAACTTGTTTAGCCTACTAAAACTTCCAACGTACACAGCCTCTCCTGCTCAATCTGGCCAGAGCTCAACACCGAAATTGCGAACGTCCGGCGATTGCTCCTACACTAAAGGTGCCAGCCCTGAAAGCTCTTGCTGGTCCTCATCTCCCACTGGTAACCTCTCAAACGAACCACAAACACTTGGGCTCTGAACTTGTTTAGCCTATGAAAACTTCCAACGTACACAGCCTCTCCTGCTCAATCTGGCCAGAGCTCAACACCGAAATTGCGAACGTCCGGCGATTGCTCCTACACTAAAGGTGCCAGCCCTGAAAGCTCTTGCTGGTCCTCATCTCCCACTGGTAACCTGTCAAACGAACCACAAACACTTGGGCTCTGAACTTGTTTAGCCTACTAAAACTTCCAACGTACACTCCCTCTCGTGCTCAATCTGGCCAAAATTCAACACCGAAGTTGCGAACGTCCGGCGATTGCTCCTACACTAAAGGTGCCAGCCCTGAAAGCTCTTGCTGGTCCTCATCTCCCACTGGTAACCTCTCAAACGAACCACAAACACTTGGGCTCTGAACTTGTTTAGCCTACAAAAACTTCCAACGTACACAGCCTCTCCTGCTCAATCTGGCCAGAGCTCAACACCGAAATTGCGAACGTCCGGCGATTGCTCCTACACTAAAGGTGCCAGCCCTGAAAGCTCTTGCTGGTCCTCATCTCCCACTGGTAACCTCTCAAACGAAGCACAAACACTTGGGCTCTGAACTTGTTTAGCCTACCAAAACTTCCAACGTACACAGCCTCTCCTGCTCAATCTGGCCAGAGCTCAACACCGAAATTGCGAACGTCCAGCGATTGCTCCTACACTAAAGGTGCCAGCCCTGAAAGCTCTTGCTGGTCCTCATCTCCCTCTGGTAACCTCTCAAAGGAACCACAAACACTTGGGCTCTGAACTTGTTTAGCCTACCAAAACTTCCAACGTACACTCCCTCTCCTGCTCAATCTGGCCAGAGCTCAACACCGAAATTGCGAACGTCCAGCGATTGCTCCTACACTAAAGGTGCCAGCCCTGAAAGCTCTTGCTGGTCCTCATCTCCCACTGGTACCCTCTCAAACGAACCACAAACACTTGGGCTCTGAACTTGTTTAGCCTACTAAAACTTCCAACGTAAACTCCCTCTCATGCTCAATCTGGCCAAAATCAACACCGAAGTTGCGAACGTCCGGCGATTGCTCCTACACTAAAGGTGCCAGCCCTGAACGCTCTTGCTGGTCCTCATCTCACACTGGTAACCTCTCAAACGAACCACAAACACTTGGGCTCTGAACTTGTTTAGCCTACGAAAACTTCCAACGTACACAGCCTCTCCTGCTCAATCTGGCCAGAGCTCAACACCGAAATTGCGAACGTCCAGCAATTGCTCCTACACTAAAGGTGCCAGACCTGAAAGCTCTTGCTGGTCCTCATCTCCCACTGGTAACCTCTCAAACGAACCACAAACACTTGGGCTCTGAACTTGTTTAGCCTACTAAAACTTCCAACGTACACAGCCTCTCCTGCTCAATCGGCCAAAATTCAACACCGAAGTTACGAACGTCCGGCGATTGCTCCTACACTAAAGGTGCCAGCGCTGAAAGCCCTTGCTGGTCCTCATCTCCCACTGGTAACCTCTCAAACGAACCACAAACACTTGGGCTCTGAACTTGTTTAGCCTACTAAAACTTCCAACGTACACTCCCTCTCCTGCTCAATCTGGCCAGAGCTCAACACCGAAATTGCGAACGTCCAGCGATTGCTCCTACACTAAAGGTGCCAGCCCTGAAAGCTCTTGCTGGTCCTCATCTCCCACTGGTAACATCTCAAACGAACCACAAACACTTGGGCTCTGAACTTGTTTAGCCTACGAAAACTTCCAACGTACACAGCCTCTCCTGCTCAATCTGGCCAGAGCTCAACACCGAAATTGCGAACGTCCGGCGATTGCTCCTACACTAAAGGTGGCAGCCCTGAAAGCTCTTGCTGGTCCTCATCTCCCACTGGTAACCTGTCAAACGAACCACAAACACTTGGGCTCTGAACTTGTTTAGCCTACTAAAACTTCCAACGTACACTCCCTCTCGTGCTCAATCTGGCCAAAATTCAACACCGAAGTTGCGAACGTCCGGCGATTGCTCCTACACTAAAGGTGCCAGCCCTGAAAGCTCTTGCTGGTCCTCATCTCCCACTGGTAACCTCTCAAACGAACCACAAACACTTGGGCTCTGAACTTGTTTAGCCTACCAAAACTTCCAACGTACACAGCCTCTCCTGCTCAATCTGGCCAGAGCTCAACACCGAAATTGCTAACGTCCGGCGATTGCTCCTACACTAAAGGTGCCAGCCCTGAAAGCTCTTGCTGGTCCTCATCTCCCACTGGTAACCTCTCAAACGAAGCACAAACACTTGGGCTCTGAACTTGTTTAGCCTACGAAAACTTCCAACGTACACAGCCTCTCCTGCTCAATCTGGCCAGAGCTCAACACCGAAATTGCGAACGTCCGGCGATTGCTCCTACACTAAAGGTGCCAGCCCTGAAAGCTCTTGCTGGTCCTCATCTCCCACTGGTACCCTCTCAAACGAACCACAAACACTTGGGCTCTGAACTTGTTTAGCCTACGAAAACTTCCAACGTACACAGCCTCTCCTGCTCAATCTGCCCGAAATTCAACACCGAAATTGCGAACGTCCGGCGATTGCTCCTACACTAAAGGTGCCAGCCCTGAAAGCTCTTGCTGGTCCTCATCTCCCACTAGTAACCTCTCAAACGAACCACAAACACTTGGGCTCTGAACTTGTTTAGCCTACTAAAACTTCCAACGTACACAGCCTCTCCTGCTCAATCTGGCCAGAGCTCAACACCGAAATTGCGAACGTCCAGCAATTGCTCCTACACTAAAGGTGCCAGACCTGAAAGCTCTTGCTGGTCCTCATCTCCCACTAGTAACCTCTCAAACGAACCACAAACACTTGGGCTCTGAACTTGTTTAGCCTACGAAAACTTCCAACGTACACTCCCTCTCCTGCTCAATCGGCCAAAATTCAACACCGAAGTTACGAACGTCCGGCGATTGCTCCTACACTAAAGGTGCCAGCGCTGAAAGCCCTTGCTGGTCCTCATCTCCCACTGGTAACCTCTCAAACGAACCACAAACACTTGGGCTCTGAACTTGTTTAGCCTACTAAAACTTCCAACGTACACTCCCTCTCCTGCTCAATCTGGCCAGAGCTCAACACCGAAATTGCGAACGTCCGGCGATTGCTCCTACACTAAAGTGCCAGCCCTGAAAGCTCTTGCTGGTCCTCATCTCCCACTGGTAACCTCTCAAACGAACCACAAACACTTGGGCTCTGAACTTGTTTAGCCTACTAAAACTTCCAACGTACACTCCCTCTCGTGCTCAATCTGGCCAAAATTCAACACCGAAGTTGCGAACGTCCGGCGATTGCTCCTACACTAAAGGTGCCAGCCCTGAAAGCTCTTGCTGGTCCTCATCTCCCACTGGTAACCTCTCAAACGAACCACAAACACTTGGGCTCTGAACTTGTTTAGCCTACCAAAACTTCCAACGTACACAGCCTCTCCTGCTCAATCTGGCCAGAGCTCAACACCGAAATTGCTAACGTCCGGCGATTGCTCCTACACTAAAGGTGCCAGCCCTGAAAGCTCTTGCTGGTCCTCATCTCCCACTGGTAACCTCTCAAACGAACCACAAACACTTGGGCTCTGAACTTGTTTAGCCTACGAAAACTTCCAACGTACACAGCCTCTCCTGCTCAATCTGGCCAGAGCTCAACACCGAAATTGCGAACGTCCGGCGATTGCTCCTACACTAAAGGTGCCAGCCCTGAAAGCTCTTGCTGGTCCTCATCTCCCTCTGGTAACCTCTCAAAGGAACCACAAACACTTGGGCTCTGAACTTGTTTAGCCTACGAAAACTTCCAACGTACACAGCCTCTCCTGCTCAATCTGGCCAGAGCTCAACACCGAAATTGCGAACGTCCGGCGATTGCTCCTACACTAAAGGTGCCAGCCCTGAAAGCTCTTGCTGGTCCTCATCTCCCACTAGTAACCTGTCAAACGAATCACAAACACTTGGGCTCTGAACTTGTTTAGCCTACTAAAACTTCCAACGTACACAGCCTCTCCTGCTCAATCTGGCCAGAGCTCAACACCGAAATTGCTAACGTCCGGCGATTGCTCCTACACTAAAGGTGCCAGCCCTGAAAGCTCTTGCTGGTCCTCATCTCCCACTGGTAACCTCTCAAACGAAGCACAAACACTTGGGCTCTGAACTTGTTTAGCCTACGAAAACTTCCAACGTACACAGCCTCTCCTGCTCAATCTGGCCAGAGCTCAACACCGAAATTGCGAACGTCCGGCGATTGCTCCTACACTAAAGGTGCCAGCCCTGAAAGCTCTTGCTGGTCCTCATCTCCCTCTGGTAACCTCTCAAAGGAACCACAAACACTTGGGCTCTGAACTTGTTTAGCCTACGAAAACTTCCAACGTACACAGCCTCTCCTGCTCAATCTGGCCAGAGCTCAACACCGAAATTGCGAACGTCCGGCGATTGCTCCTACACTAAAGGTGCCAGCCCTGAAAGCTCTTGCTGGTCCTCATCTCCCACTAGTAACCTCTCAAACGAACCACAAACACTTGGGCTCTGAACTTGTTTAGCCTACTAAAACTTCCAACGTACACAGCCTCTCCTGCTCAATCTGGCCAGAGCTCAACACCGAAATTGCGAACGTCCAGCAATTGCTCCTACACTAAAGGTGCCAGACCTGAAAGCTCTTGCTGGTCCTCATCTCCCACTAGTAACCTCTCAAACGAACCACAAACACTTGGGCTCTGAACTTGTTTAGCCTACGAAAACTTCCAACGTACACTCCCTCTCCTGCTCAATCGGCCAAAATTCAACACCGAAGTTACGAACGTCCGGCGATTGCTCCTACACTAAAGGTGCCAGCGCTGAAAGCCCTTGCTGGTCCTCATCTCCCACTGGTAACCTCTCAAACGAACCACAAACACTTGGGCTCTGAACTTGTTTAGCCTACTAAAACTTCCAACGTACACTCCCTCTCCTGCTCAATCTGGCCAGAGCTCAACACCGAAATTGCGAACGTCCGGCGATTGCTCCTACACTAAAGTGCCAGCCCTGAAAGCTCTTGCTGGTCCTCATCTCCCACTGGTAACCTCTCAAACGAACCACAAACACTTGCGCTCTGAACTTGTTTAGCCTACTAAAACTTCCAACGTACACTCCCTCTCGTGCTCAATCTGGCCAAAATTCAACACCGAAGTTGCGAACGTCCGGCGATTGCTCCTACACTAAAGGTGCCAGCCCTGAAAGCTCTTGCTGGTCCTCATCTCCCACTGGTAACCTCTCAAACGAACCACAAACACTTGGGCTCTGAACTTGTTTAGCCTACCAAAACTTCCAACGTACACAGCCTCTCCTGCTCAATCTGGCCAGAGCTCAACACCGAAATTGCTAACGTCCGGCGATTGCTCCTACACTAAAGGTGCCAGCCCTGAAAGCTCTTGCTGGTCCTCATCTCCCACTGGTAACCTCTCAAACGAACCACAAACACTTGGGCTCTGAACTTGTTTAGCCTACCAAAACTTCCAACGTACACAGCCTCTCCTGCTCAATCTGGCCAGAGCTCAACACCGAAATTGCGAACGTCCGGCGATTGCTCCTACACTAAAGGTGCCAGCCCTGAAAGCTCTTGCTGGTCCTCATCTCCCTCTGGTAACCTCTCAAAGGAACCACAAACACTTGGGCTCTGAACTTGTTTAGCCTACGAAAACTTCCAACGTACACAGCCTCTCCTGCTCAATCTGGCCAGAGCTCAACACCGAAATTGCGAACGTCCGGCGATTGCTCCTACACTAAAGGTGCCAGCCCTGAAAGCTCTTGCTGGTCCTCATCTCCCACTGGTACCCTCTCAAACGAACCACAAACACTTGGGCTCTGAACTTGTTTAGCTACGAAAACTTCCAACGTACACAGCCTCTCCTGCTCAATCTGCCCGAAATTCAACACCGAAATTGCGAACGTCCGGCGATTGCTCCTACACTAAAGGTGCCAGCCCTGAAAGCTCTTGCTGGTCCTCATCTCCCACTAGTAACCTCTCAAACGAACCACAAACACTTGGGCTCTGAACTTGTTTAGCCTACTAAAACTTCCAACGTACACAGCCTCTCCTGCTCAATCTGGCCAGAGCTCAACACCGAAATTGCGAACGTCCAGCAATTGCTCCTACACTAAAGGTGCCAGACCTGAAAGCTCTTGCTGGTCCTCATCTCCCACTAGTAACCTCTCAAACGAACCACAAACACTTGGGCTCTGAACTTGTTTAGCCTACGAAAACTTCCAACGTACACTCCCTCTCCTGCTCAATCGGCCAAAATTCAACACCGAAGTTACGAACGTCCGGCGATTGCTCCTACACTAAAGGTGCCAGCGCTGAAAGCCCTTGCTGGTCCTCATCTCCCACTGGTAACCTCTCAAACGAACCACAAACACTTGGGCTCTGAACTTGTTTAGCCTACTAAAACTTCCAACGTACACTCCCTCTCCTGCTCAATCTGGCCAGAGCTCAACATACACCGAAATTGCGAACGTCCGGCGATTGCTCCTACACTAAAGTGCCAGCCCTGAAAGCTCTTGCTGGTCCTCATCTCCCACTGGTAACCTCTCAAACGAACCACAAACACTTGGGCTCTGAACTTGTTTAGCCTACTAAAACTTCCAACGTACACTCCCTCTCGTGCTCAATCTGGCCAAAATTCAACACCGAAGTTGCGAACGTCCGGCGATTGCTCCTACACTAAAGGTGCCAGCCCTGAAAGCTCTTGCTGGTCCTCATCTCCCACTGGTAACCTCTCAAACGAACCACAAACACTTGGGCTCTGAACTTGTTTAGCCTACCAAAACTTCCAACGTACACAGCCTCTCCTGCTCAATCTGGCCAGAGCTCAACACCGAAATTGCTAACGTCCGGCGATTGCTCCTACACTAAAGGTGCCAGCCCTGAAAGCTCTTGCTGGTCCTCATCTCCCACTGGTAACCTCTCAAACGAAGCACAAACACTTGGGCTCTGAACTTGTTTAGCCTACGAAAACTTCCAACGTACACAGCCTCTCCTGCTCAATCTGCCAGAGCTCAACACCGAAATTGCGAACGTCCGGCGATTGCTCCTACACTAAAGGTGCCAGCCCTGAAAGCTCTTGCTGGTCCTCATCTCCCTCTGGTAACCTCTCAAAGGAACCACAAACACTTGGGCTCTGAACTTGTTTAGCCTACGAAAACTTCCAACGTACACAGCCTCTCCTGCTCAATCTGGCCAGAGCTCAACACCGAAATTGCGAACGTCCGGCGATTGCTCCTACACTAAAGGTGCCAGCCCTGAAAGCTCTTGCTGGTCCTCATCTCCCACTAGTAACCTGTCAAACGAATCACAAACACTTGGGCTCTGAACTTGTTTAGCCTACTAAAACTTCCAACGTACACAGCCTCTCCTGCTCAATCTGGCCAGAGCTCAACACCGAAATTGCTAACGTCCGGCGATTGCTCCTACACTAAAGGTGCCAGCCCTGAAAGCTCTTGCTGGTCCTCATCTCCCACTGGTAACCTCTCAAACGAAGCACAAACACTTGGGCTCTGAACTTGTTTAGCCTACGAAAACTTCCAACGTACACAGCCTCTCCTGCTCAATCTGGCCAGAGCTCAACACCGAAATTGCGAACGTCCGGCGATTGCTCCTACACTAAAGGTGCCAGCCCTGAAAGCTCTTGCTGGTCCTCATCTCCCTCTGGTAACCTCTCAAAGGAACCACAAACACTTGGGCTCTGAACTTGTTTAGCCTACGAAAACTTCCAACGTACACAGCCTCTCCTGCTCAATCTGGCCAGAGCTCAACACCGAAATTGCGAACGTCCGGCGATTGCTCCTACACTAAAGTGCCAGCCCTGAAAGCTCTTGCTGGTCCTCATCTCCCACTGGTAACCTCTCAAACGAACCACAAACACTTGGGCTCTGAACTTGTTTAGCCTACTAAAACTTCCAACGTACACTCCCTCTTCGTGCTCAATCTGGCCAAAATTCAACACCGAAGTTTGCGAACGTCCGGCGATTGCTCCTACACTAAAGGTGCCAGCCCTGAAAGCTCTTGCTGGTCCTCATCTCCCACTGGTAACCTCTCAAACGAACCACAAACACTTGGGCTCTGAACTTGTTTAGCCTACCAAAACTTCCAACGTACACAGCCTCTCCTGCTCAATCTGGCCAGAGCTCAACACCGAAATTGCTAACGTCCGGCGATTGCTCCTACACTAAAGGTGCCAGCCCTGAAAGCTCTTGCTGGTCCTCATCTCCCACTGGTAACCTCTCAAACGAAGCACAAACACTTGGGCTCTGAACTTGTTTAGCCTACGAAAACTTCCAACGTACACAGCCTCTCCTGCTCAATCTGGCCAGAGCTCAACACCGAAATTGCGAACGTCCGGCGATTGCTCCTACACTAAAGGTGCCAGCCCTGAAAGCTCTTGCTGGTCCTCATCTCCCTCTGGTAACCTCTCAAAGGAACCACAAACACTTGGGCTCTGAACTTGTTTAGCCTACGAAAACTTCCAACGTACACAGCCTCTCCTGCTCAATCTGGCCAGAGCTCAACACCGAAATTGCGAACGTCCGGCGATTGCTCCTACACTAAAGGTGCCAGCCCTGAAAGCTCTTGCTGGTCCTCATCTCCCACTAGTAACCTGTCAAACGAATCACAAACACTTGGGCTCTGAACTTGTTTAGCCTACTAAAACTTCCAACGTACACAGCCTCTCCTGCTCAATCTGGCCAGAGCTCAACACCGAAATTGCTAACGTCCGGCGATTGCTCCTACACTAAAGGTGCCAGCCCTGAAAGCTCTTGCTGGTCCTCATCTCCCACTGGTAACCTCTCAAACGAAGCACAAACACTTGGGCTCTGAACTTGTTTAGCCTACGAAAACTTCCAACGTACACAGCCTCTCCTGCTCAATCTGGCCAGAGCTCAACACCGAAATTGCGAACGTCCGGCGATTGCTCCTACACTAAAGGTGCCAGCCCTGAAAGCTCTTGCTGGTCCTCATCTCCCTCTGGTAACCTCTCAAAGGAACCACAAACACTTGGGCTCTGAACTTGTTTAGCCTACGAAAACTTCCAACGTACACAGCCTCTCCTGCTCAATCTGGCCAGAGCTCAACACCGAAATTGCGAACGTCCGGCGATTGCTCCTACACTAAAGGTGCCAGCCCTGAAAGCTCTTGCTGGTCCTCATCTCCCACTAGTAACCTCTCAAACGAACCACAAACACTTGGGCTCTGAACTTGTTTAGCCTACTAAAACTTCCAACGTACACAGCCTCTCCTGCTCAATCTGGCCAGAGCTCAACACCGAAATTGCGAACGTCCAGCAATTGCTCCTACACTAAAGGTGCCAGACCTGAAAGCTCTTGCTGGTCCTCATCTCCCACTAGTAACCTCTCAAACGAACCACAAACACTTGGGCTCTGAACTTGTTTAGCCTACGAAAACTTCCAACGTACACTCCCTCTCCTGCTCAATCGGCCAAAATTCAACACCGAAGTTACGAACGTCCGGCGATTGCTCCTACACTAAAGGTGCCAGCGCTGAAAGCCCTTGCTGGTCCTCATCTCCCACTGGTAACCTCTCAAACGAACCACAAACACTTGGGCTCTGAACTTGTTTAGCCTACTAAAACTTCCAACGTACACTCCCTCTCCTGCTCAATCTGGCCAGAGCTCAACACCGAAATTGCGAACGTCCGGCGATTGCTCCTACACTAAAGTGCCAGCCCTGAAAGCTCTTGCTGGTCCTCATCTCCCACTGGTAACCTCTCAAACGAACCACAAACACTTGCGCTCTGAACTTGTTTAGCCTACTAAAACTTCCAACGTACACTCCCTCTCGTGCTCAATCTGGCCAAAATTCAACACCGAAGTTGCGAACGTCCGGCGATTGCTCCTACACTAAAGGTGCCAGCCCTGAAAGCTCTTGCTGGTCCTCATCTCCCACTGGTAACCTCTCAAACGAACCACAAACACTTGGGCTCTGAACTTGTTTAGCCTACCAAAACTTCCAACGTACACAGCCTCTCCTGCTCAATCTGGCCAGAGCTCAACATCGAAATTGCTAACGTCCGGCGATTGCTCCTACACTAAAGGTGCCAGCCCTGAAAGCTCTTGCTGGTCCTCATCTCCCACTGGTAACCTCTCAAACGAAGCACAAACACTTGGGCTCTGAACTTGTTTAGCCTACGAAAACTTCCAACGTACACAGCCTCTCCTGCTCAATCTGGCCAGAGCTCAACACCGAAATTGCGAACGTCCGGCGATTGCTCCTACACTAAAGGTGCCAGCCCTGAAAGCTCTTGCTGGTCCTCATCTCCCTCTGGTAACCTCTCAAAGGAACCACAAACACTTGGGCTCTGAACTTGTTTAGCCTACGAAAACTTCCAACGTACACAGCCTCTCCTGCTCAATCTGGCCAGAGCTCAACACCGAAATTGCGAACGTCCGGCGATTGCTCCTACACTAAAGGTGCCAGCCCTGAAAGCTCTTGCTGGTCCTCATCTCCCACTAGTAACCTGTCAAACGAACCACAAACACTTGGGCTCTGAACTTGTTTAGCCTACTAAAACTTCCAACGTACACAGCCTCTCCTGCTCAATCTGGCCAGAGCTCAACACCGAAATTGCGAACGTCCAGCGATTGCTCCTACACTAAAGGTGCCAGCCCTGAAAGCTCTTGCTGGTCCTCATCTCCCACTAGTAACCTGTCAAACGAACCACAAACACTTGGGCTCTGAACTTGTTTAGCCTACCAAAACTTCCAACGTACACTCCCTCTCCTGCTCAATCTGGCCAGAGCTCAACACCGAAATTGCGAACGTCCAGCGATTGCTCCTACACTAAAGGTGCCAGCCCTGAAAGCTCTTGCTGGTCCTCATCTCCCACTGGTACCCTCTCAAACGAACCACAAACACTTGGCTCTGAACTTGTTTAGCCTACTAAAACTTCCAACGTACACTCCCTCTCGTGCTCAATCTGGCCAAAATTCAACACCGAAGTTGCGAACGTCCGGCGATTGCTCCTACACTAAAGGTGCCAGCCCTGAACGCTCTTGCTGGTCCTCATCTCACACTGGTAACCTCTCAAACGAACCACAAACACTTGGGCTCTGAACTTGTTTAGCCTACCAAAACTTCCAACGTACACAGCCTCTCCTGCTCAATCTGGCCAGAGCTCAACACCGAAATTGCGAACGTCCGGCGATTGCTCCTACACTAAAGGTGGCAGCCCTGAAAGCTCTTGCTGGTCCTCATCTCCCACTGGTAACCTCTCAAACGAACCACAAACACTTGGGCTCTGAACTTGTTTAGCCTACTAAAACTTCCAACGTACACAGCCTCTCCTGCTCAATCTGGCCAGAGCTCAACACCGAAATTGCGAACGTCCAGCAATTGCTCCTACACTAAAGGTGCCAGACCTGAAAGCTCTTGCTGGTCCTCATCTCCCACTAGTAACCTCTCAAACGAACCACAAACACTTGGGCTCTGAACTTGTTTAGCCTACGAAAACTTCCAACGTACACTCCCTCTCCTGCTCAATCGGCCAAAATTCAACACCGAAGTTACGAACGTCCGGCGATTGCTCCTACACTAAAGGTGCCAGCGCTGAAAGCCCTTGCTGGTCCTCATCTCCCACTGGTAACCTCTCAAACGAACCACAAACACTTGGGCTCTGAACTTGTTTAGCCTACTAAAACTTCCAACGTACACTCCCTCTCCTGCTCAATCTGGCCAGAGCTCAACACCGAAATTGCGAACGTCCGGCGATTGCTCCTACACTAAAGTGCCAGCCCTGAAAGCTATTGCTGCTCCTCATCTCCCACTGGTAACCTCTCAAACGAACCACAAACACTTGGGCTCTGAACTTGTTTAGCCTACGAAAACTTCCAACGTACACAGCCTCTCCTGCTCAATCTGGCCAGAGCTCAACACCGAAATTGCGAACGTCCAGCGATTGCTCCTACACTAAAGGTGCCAGCCCTGAAAGCTCTTGCTGGTCCTCATCTCCCACTGGTAACCTCTCAAACGAACCACAAACACTTGGGCTCTGAACTTGTTTAGCCTACTAAAACTTCCAACGTACACTCCCTCTCCTGCTCAATCTGGCCAAAATTCAACACCGAAGTTGCGAACGTCCGGCGATTGCTCCTACACTAAAGGTGCCAGCCCTGAAAGCTCTTGCTGGTCCTCATCTCCCACTGGTAACCTCTCAAACGAACCACAAACACTTGGGCTCTGAACTTGTTTAGCCTACTAAAACTTCCAACGTACACTCCCTCTCGTGCTCAATCTGGCCAAAATTCAACACCGAAGTTGCGAACGTCCGGCGATTGCTCCTACACTAAAGGTGCCAGCCCTGAAAGCTCTTGCTGGTCCTCATCTCCCACTGGTAACCTCTCAAACGAACCACAAACACTTGGGCTCTGAACTTGTTTAGCCTACCAAAACTTCCAACGTACACAGCCTCTCCTGCTCAATCTGGCCAGAGCTCAACACCGAAATTGCGAACGTCCGGCGATTGCTCCTACACTAAAGGTGGCAGCCCTGAAAGCTCTTGCTGGTCCTCATCTCCCACTGGTAACCTCTCAAACGAAGCACAAACACTTGGGCTCTGAACTTGTTTAGCCTACGAAAACTTCCAACGTACACAGCCTCTCCTGCTCAATCTGGCCAGAGCTCAACACCGAAATTGCGAACGTCCGGCGATTGCTCCTACACTAAAGGTGCCAGCCCTGAAAGCTCTTGCTGGTCCTCATCTCCCTCTGGTAACCTCTCAAAGGAACCACAAACACTTGGGCTCTGAACTTGTTTAGCCTACGAAAACTTCCAACGTACACAGCCTCTCCTGCTCAATCTGGCCAGAGCTCAACACCGAAATTGCGAACGTCTGGCGATTGCTCCTACACTAAAGGTGCCAGCCCTGAAAGCTCTTGCTGGTCCTCATCTCCCACTAGTAACCTCTCAAACGAACCACAAACACTTGGGCTCTGAACTTGTTTAGCCTACTAAAACTTCCAACGTACACAGCCTCTCCTGCTCAATCTGGCCAGAGCTCAACACCGAAATTGCGAACGTCCAGCAATTGCTCCTACACTAAAGGTGCCAGCCCTGAAAGCTCTTGCTGGTCCTCATCTCCCACTGGTACCCTCTCAAACGAACCACAAACACTTGGGCTCTGAACTTGTTTAGCCTACGAAAACTTCCAACGTACACTCCCTCTCCTGCTCAATCGGCCAAAATTCAACACCGAAGTTACGAACGTCCGGCGATTGCTCCTACACTAAAGGTGCCAGCGCTGAAAGCCCTTGCTGGTCCTCATCTCCCACTGGTAACCTCTCAAACGAACCACAAACACTTGGGCTCTGAACTTGTTTAGCCTACTAAAACTTCCAACGTACACTCCCTCTCCTGCTCAATCTGGCCAGAGCTCAACACCGAAATTGCGAACGTCCGGCGATTGCTCCTACACTAAAGTGCCAGCCCTGAAAGCTCTTGCTGGTCCTCATCTCCCACTGGTAACCTCTCAAACGAACCACAAACACTTGGGCTCTGAACTTGTTTAGCCTACTAAAACTTCCAACGTACACTCCCTCTCGTGCTCAATCTGGCCAAAATTCAACACCGAAGTTGCGAACGTCCGGCGATTGCTCCTACACTAAAGGTGCCAGCCCTGAAAGCTCTTGCTGGTCCTCATCTCCCACTGGTAACCTCTCAAACGAACCACAAACACTTGGGCTCTGAACTTGTTTAGCCTACCAAAACTTCCAACGTACACAGCCTCTCCTGCTCAATCTGGCCAGAGCTCAACACCGAAATTGCTAACGTCCGGCGATTGCTCCTACACTAAAGGTGCCAGCCCTGAAAGCTCTTGCTGGTCCTCATCTCCCACTGGTAACCTCTCAAACGAACCACAAACACTTGGGCTCTGAACTTGTTTAGCCTACGAAAACTTCCAACGTACACAGCCTCTCCTGCTCAATCTGGCCAGAGCTCAACACCGAAAATGCGAACGTCCGGCGATTGCTCCTACACTAAAGGTGCCAGCCCTGAAAGCTCTTGCTGGTCCTCATCTCCCACTAGTAACCTGTCAAACGAACCACAAACACTTGGGCTCTGAACTTGTTTAGCCTACTAAAACTTCCAACGTACACAGCCTCTCCTGCTCAATCTGGCCAGAGCTCAACACCGAAATTGCGAACGTCCAGCGATTGCTCCTACACTAAAGGTGCCAGCCCTGAAAGCTCTTGCTGGTCCTCATCTCCCACTAGTAACCTCTCAAACGAACCACAAACACTTGGGCTCTGAACTTGTTTAGCCTACCAAAACTTCCAACGTACACTCCCTCTCCTGCTCAATCTGGCCAGAGCTCAACACCGAAATTGCGAACGTCCAGCGATTGCTCCTACACTAAAGGTGCCAGCCCTGAAAGCTCTTGCTGGTCCTCATCTCCCACTGGTACCCTCTCAAACGAACCACAAACACTTGGGCTCTGAACTTGTTTAGCCTACTAAAACTTCCAACGTACACTCCCTCTCGTGCTCAATCTGGCCAAAATTCAACACCGAAGTTGCGAACGTCCGGCGATTGCTCCTACACTAAAGGTGCCAGCCCTGAACGCTCTTGCTGGTCCTCATCTCACACTGGTAACCTCTCAAACGAACCACAAACACTTGGGCTCTGAACTTGTTTAGCCTACCAAAACTTCCAACGTACACAGCCTCTCCTGCTCAATCTGGCCAGAGCTCAACACCGAAATTGCGAACGTCCGGCGATTGCTCCTACACTAAAGGTGGCAGCCCTGAAAGCTCTTGCTGGTCCTCATCTCCCACTGGTAACCTCTCAAACGAACCACAAACACTTGGGCTCTGAACTTGTTTAGCCTACTAAAACTTCCAACGTACACAGCCTCTCCTGCTCAATCTGGCCAGAGCTCAACACCGAAATTGCGAACGTCCAGCAATTGCTCCTACACTAAAGGTGCCAGACCTGAAAGCTCTTGCTGGTCCTCATCTCCCACTAGTAACCTCTCAAACGAACCACAAACACTTGGGCTCTGAACTTGTTTAGCCTACTAAAACTTCCAACGTACACAGCCTCTCCTGCTCAATCTGGCCAAAATTCAACACCGAAGTTACGAACGTCTGGCGATTGCTCCTACACTAAAGGTGCCAGCGCTGAAAGCCCTTGCTGGTCCTCATCTCCCACTGGTAACCTCTCAAACGAACCACAAACACTTGGGCTCTGAACTTGTTTAGCCTACTAAAACTTCCAACGTACACTCCCTCTCCTGCTCAATCTGGCCAGAGCTCAACACCGAAATTGCTAACGTCCGGCGATTGCTCCTACACTAAAGTGCCAGCCCTGAAAGCTCTTGCTGGTCCTCATCTCCCACTGGTAACCTCTCAAACGAACCACAAACACTTGGGCTCTGAACTTGTTTAGCCTACCAAAACTTCCAACGTACACAGCCTCTCCTGCTCAATCTGGCCAGAGCTCAACACCGAAATTGCGAACGTCCAGCGATTGCTCCTACACTAAAGGTGCCAGCCCTGAAACCTCTTGCTGGTCCTCATCTCCCACTGGTAACCTCTCAAACGAACCACAAACACTTGGGCTCTGAACTTGTTTAGCCTACGAAAACTTCCAACGTACACAGCCTCTCCTGCTCAATCTGGCCAGAGCTCAACACCGAAATTGCGAACGTCCAGCGATTGCTCCTACACTAAAGGTGCCAGCCCTGAAAGCTCTTGCTGGTCCTCATCTCCCACTAGTAACCTCTCAAACGAACCACAAACACTTGGGCTCTGAACTTGTTTAGCCTACAAAAACTTCCAACGTACACTCCCTCTCCTGCTCAATCTGGCCAGAGCTCAACACCGAAATTGCGAACGTCCGGCGATTGCTCCTACACTAAAGGTACCAGCCCTGAAAGCTCTTGCTGGTCCTCATCTCCCACTGGTAACCTCTCAAACGAACCACAAACACTTGGGCTCTGAACTTGTTTAGCCTACTAAAACTTCCAACGTACACTCCCTCTCCTGCTCAATCTGGCCAAAATTCAACACCGAAGTTGCGAACGTCCGGCGATTGCTCCTACACTAAAGGTGCCAGCCCTGAAAGCTCTTGCTGGTCCTCATCTCCCACTGGTAACCTCTCAAACGAACCACAAACACTTGGGCTCTGAACTTGTTTAGCCTACGAAAACTTCCAACGTACACAGCCTCTCCTGCTCAATCTGGCCAGAGCTCAACACCGAAATTGCGAACGTCCGGCGATTGCTCCTACACTAAAGGTGCCAGCCCTGAAAGCTCTTGCTGCTCCTCATCTCCCACTAGTAACCTCTCAAACGAACCACAAACACTTGGGCTCTGAACTTGTTTAGCCTACTAAAACTTCCAACGTACACAGCCTCTCCTGCTCAATCTGGCCAGAGCTCAACACCGAAGTTGCGAACGTCCGGCGATTGCTCCTACACTAAAGGTGCCAGCCCTGAAAGATCTTGCTGGTCCTCATCTCCCACTGGTAACCTCTCAAACGAACCACAAACACTTGGGCTCTGAACTTGTTTAGCCTACGAAAACTTCCAACGTACACTCCCTCTCCTGCTCAATCTGGCCAGAGCTCAACACCGAAATTGCGAACGTCCGGCGATTGCTCCTACACTAAAGGTGCCAGCCCTGAAAGCTATTGCTGCTCCTCATCTCCCACTGGTAACCTCTCAAACGAACCACAAACACTTGGGCTCTGAACTTGTTTAGCCTACGAAAACTTCCAACGTACACAGCCTCTCCTGCTCAATCTGGCCAGAGCTCAACACCGAAATTGCGAACGTCCAGCGATTGCTCCTACACTAAAGGTGCCAGCCCTGAAAGCTCTTGCTGGTCCTCATCTCCCACTGGTAACCTCTCAAACGAACCACAAACACTTGGGCTCTGAACTTGTTTAGCCTACTAAAACTTCCAACGTACACTCCCTCTCGTGCTCAATCTGGCCAGAGCTCAACACCGAAATTGCGAACGTCCGGCGATTGCTCCTACACTAAAGGTGCCAGCCCTGAAAGCTCTTGCTGGTCCTCATCTCCCACTGGTAACCTCTCAAACGAACCACAAACACTTGGGCTCTGAACTTGTTTAGCCTACTAAAACTTCCAACGTACACTCCCTCTCGTGCTCAATCTGGCCAAAATTCAACACCGAAGTTGCGAACGTCCGGCGATTGCTCCTACACTAAAGGTGCCAGCCCTGAAAGCTCTTGCTGGTCCTCATCTCCCACTGGTAACCTCTCAAACGAACCACAAACACTTGGGCTCTGAACTTGTTTAGCCTACCAAAACTTCCAACGTACACAGCCTCTCCTGCTCAATCTGGCCAGAGCTCAACACCGAAATTGCGAACGTCCGGCGATTGCTCCTACACTAAAGGTGGCAGCCCTGAAAGCTCTTGCTGGTCCTCATCTCCCACTGGTAACCTCTCAAACGAACCACAAACACTTGGGCTCTGAACTTGTTTAGCCTACGAAAACTTCCAACGTACACAGCCTCTCCTGCTCAATCTGGCCAGAGCTCAACACCGAAATTGCGAACGTCCGGCGATTGCTCCTACACTAAAGGTGGCAGCCCTGAAAGCTCTTGCTGGTCCTCATCTCCCACTGGTAACCTCTCAAACGAAGCACAAACACTTGGGCTCTGAACTTGTTTAGCCTACGAAAACTTCCAACGTACACAGCCTCTCCTGCTCAATCTGGCCAGAGCTCAACACCGAAATTGCGAACGTCCGGCGATTGCTCCTACACTAAAGGTGCCAGCCCTGAAAGCTCTTGCTGGTCCTCATCTCCCACTAGTAACCTCTCAAACGAACCACAAACACTTGGGCTCTGAACTTGTTTAGCCTACGAAAACTTCCAACGTACACAGCCTCTCCTGCTCAATCTGGCCAGAGCTCAACACCGAAATTGCGAACGTCCGGCGATTGCTCCTACACTAAAGGTGCCAGCCCTGAAAGCTCTTGCTGGTCCTCATCTCCCACTAGTAACCTCTCAAACGAACCACAAACACTTGGGCTCTGAACTTGTTTAGCCTACCAAAACTTCCAACGTACACTCCCTCTCCTGCTCAATCTGGCCAGAGCTCAACACCGAAATTGCGAACGTCCGGCGATTGCTCCTACACTAAAGGTGCCAGCCCTGAAAGCTCTTGCTGGTCCTCATCTCCCACTGGTAACCTCTCAAACGAACCACAAACACTTGGGCTCTGAACTTGTTTAGCCTACGAAAACTTCCAACGTACACAGCCTCTCCTGCTCAATCTGGCCAGAGCTCAACACCGAAATTGCGAACGTCCGGCGATTGCTCCTACACTAAAGGTGGCAGCCCTGAAAGCTCTTGCTGGTCCTCATCTCCCACTGGTAACCTCTCAAACGAACCACAAACACTTGGGCTCTGAACTTGTTTAGCCTACGAAAACTTCCAACGTACACAGCCTCTCCTGCTCAATCTGGCCAGAGCTCAACACCGAAATTGCGAACGTCCGGCGATTGCTCCTACACTAAAGGTGGCAGCCCTGAAAGCTCTTGCTGGTCCTCATCTCCCACTGGTAACCTCTCAAACGAAGCACAAACACTTGGGCTCTGAACTTGTTTAGCCTACGAAAACTTCCAACGTACACAGCCTCTCCTGCTCAATCTGGCCAGAGCTCAACACCGAAATTGCGAACGTCCGGCGATTGCTCCTACACTAAAGGTGCCAGCCCTGAAAGCTCTTGCTGGTCCTCATCTCCCACTAGTAACCTCTCAAACGAACCACAAACACTTGGGCTCTGAACTTGTTTAGCCTACGAAAACTTCCAACGTACACAGCCTCTCCTGCTCAATCTGGCCAGAGCTCAACACCGAAATTGCGAACGTCCGGCGATTGCTCCTACACTAAAGGTGCCAGCCCTGAAAGCTCTTGCTGGTCCTCATCTCCCACTAGTAACCTCTCAAACGAACCACAAACACTTGGGCTCTGAACTTGTTTAGCCTACCAAAACTTCCAACGTACACTCCCTCTCCTGCTCAATCTGGCCAGAGCTCAACACCGAAATTGCGAACGTCCGGCGATTGCTCCTACACTAAAGGTGCCAGCCCTGAAAGCTCTTGCTGGTCCTCATCTCCCACTGGTAACCTCTCAAACGAACCACAAACACTTGGGCTCTGAACTTGTTTAGCCTACGAAAACTTCCAACGTACACAGCCTCTCCTGCTCAATCTGGCCAGAGCTCAACACCGAAATTGCGAACGTCCAGCGATTGCTCCTACACTAAAGGTGCCAGCCCTGAAAGCTCTTGCTGGTCCTCATCTCCCACTGGTAACCTCTCAAACGAACCACAAACACTTGGGCTCTGAACTTGTTTAGCCTACTAAAACTTCCAACGTACACTCCCTCTCCTGCTCAATCTGGCCAGAGCTCAACACCGAAATTGCGAACGTCCGGCGATTGCTCCTACACTAAAGGTGCCAGCCCTGAAAGCTCTTGCTGGTCCTCATCTCCCACTAGTAACCTCTCAAACGAACCACAAACACTTGGGCTCTGAACTTGTTTAGCCTACGAAAACTTCCAACGTACACTCCCTCTCGTGCTCAATCTGGCCAAAATTCAACACCGAAGTTGCGAACGTCCGGCGATTGCTCCTACACTAAAGGTGCCAGCCCTGAAAGCTCTTGCTGGTCCTCATCTCCCACTGGTAACCTCTCAAACGAACCACAAACACTTGGGCTGTGAACTTGTTTAGCCTACCAAAACTTCCAACGTACACTCCCTCTCGTGCTCAATCTGGCCAGATCGCAACACCGAAATTGCGAACGTCCAGCGATTGCTCCTACACTAAAGGTGCCAGCCCTGAAAGCTCTTGCTGGTCCTCATCTCCCACTGGTAACCTCTCAAACGAACCACAAACACTTGGGCTCTGAACTTGTTTAGCCTACTAAAACTTCCAACGTACACTCCCTCTCCTGCTCAATCTGGCCAAAATTCAACACCGAAGTTGCGAACGTCCAGCGATTGCTCCTACACTAAAGGTGCCAGCCCTGAAAGCTCTTGCTGGTCCTCATCTCCCACTGGTAACCTCTCAAACGAACCACAAACACTTGGGCTCTGAACTTGTTTAGCCTACGAAAACTTCCAACGTACACAGCCTCTCCTGCTCAATCTGGCCAGAGCTCAACACCGAAATTGCGAACGTCCAGCGATTGCTCCTACACTAAAGGTGCCAGCCCTGAAAGCTCTTGCTGGTCCTCATCTCCCACTGGTAACCTCTCAAACGAACCACAAACACTTGGGCTCTGAACTTGTTTAGCCTACTAAAACTTCCAAAGTACACTCCCTCTCGTGCTCAATCTGGCCAGAGCTCAACACCGAAATTGCGAACGTCCGGCGATTGCTCCTACACTAAAGGTGCCAGCCCTGAAAGCTCTTGCTGGTCCTCATCTCCCACTGGTAACCTCTCAAACGAACCACAAACACTTGGGCTCTGAACTTGTTTAGCCTACTAAAACTTCCAACGTACACTCCCTCTCGTGCTCAATCTGGCCAAAATTCAACACCGAAGTTGCGAACGTCCGGCGATTGCTCCTACACTAAAGGTGCCAGCCCTGAAAGCTCTTGCTGGTCCTCATCTCCCACTGGTAACCTCTCAAACGAACCACAAACACTTGGGCTCTGAACTTGTTTAGCCTACCAAAACTTCCAACGTACACAGCCTCTCCTGCTCAATCTGGCCAGAGCTCAACACCGAAATTGCGAACGTCCGGCGATTGCTCCTACACTAAAGGTGGCAGCCCTGAAAGCTCTTGCTGGTCCTCATCTCCCACTGGTAACCTCTCAAACGAACCACAAACACTTGGGCTCTGAACTTGTTTAGCCTACGAAAACTTCCAACGTACACAGCCTCTCCTGCTCAATCTGGCCAGAGCTCAACACCGAAATTGCGAACGTCCGGCGATTGCTCCTACACTAAAGGTGGCAGCCCTGAAAGCTCTTGCTGGTCCTCATCTCCCACTGGTAACCTCTCAAACGAAGCACAAACACTTGGGCTCTGAACTTGTTTAGCCTACGAAAACTTCCAACGTACACAGCCTCTCCTGCTCAATCTGGCCAGAGCTCAACACCGAAATTGCGAACGTCCGGCGATTGCTCCTACACTAAAGGTGCCAGCCCTGAAAGCTCTTGCTGGTCCTCATCTCCCACTAGTAACCTCTCAAACGAACCACAAACACTTGGGCTCTGAACTTGTTTAGCCTACGAAAACTTCCAACGTACACAGCCTCTCCTGCTCAATCTGGCCAGAGCTCAACACCGAAATTGCGAACGTCCGGCGATTGCTCCTACACTAAAGGTGCCAGCCCTGAAAGCTCTTGCTGGTCCTCATCTCCCACTAGTAACCTCTCAAACGAACCACAAACACTTGGGCTCTGAACTTGTTTAGCCTACCAAAACTTCCAACGTACACTCCCTCTCCTGCTCAATCTGGCCAGAGCTCAACACCGAAATTGCGAACGTCCGGCGATTGCTCCTACACTAAAGGTGCCAGCCCTGAAAGCTCTTGCTGGTCCTCATCTCCCACTGGTAACCTCTCAAACGAACCACAAACACTTGGGCTCTGAACTTGTTTAGCCTACGAAAACTTCCAACGTACACAGCCTCTCCTGCTCAATCTGGCCAGAGCTCAACACCGAAATTGCGAACGTCCGGCGATTGCTCCTACACTAAAGGTGGCAGCCCTGAAAGCTCTTGCTGGTCCTCATCTCCCACTGGTAACCTCTCAAACGAACCACAAACACTTGGGCTCTGAACTTGTTTAGCCTACTAAAACTTCCAACGTACACAGCCTCTCCTGCTCAATCTGGACAGAGCTCAACACCGAAATTGCGAACGTCCGGCGATTGCTCCTACACTAAAGGTGGCAGCCCTGAAAGCTCTTGCTGGTCCTCATCTCCCACTGGTAACCTCTCAAACGAAGCACAAACACTTGGGCTCTGAACTTGTTTAGCCTACGAAAACTTCCAACGTACACAGCCTCTCCTGCTCAATCTGGCCAGAGCTCAACACCGAAATTGCGAACGTCCGGCGATTGCTCCTACACTAAAGGTGCCAGCCCTGAAAGCTCTTGCTGGTCCTCATCTCCCACTAGTAACCTCTCAAACGAACCACAAACACTTGGGCTCTGAACTTGTTTAGCCTACGAAAACTTCCAACGTACACAGCCTCTCCTGCTCAATCTGGCCAGAGCTCAACACCGAAATTGCGAACGTCCGGCGATTGCTCCTACACTAAAGGTGCCAGCCCTGAAAGCTCTTGCTGGTCCTCATCTCCCACTAGTAACCTCTCAAACGAACCACAAACACTTGGGCTCTGAACTTGTTTAGCCTACCAAAACTTCCAACGTACACTCCCTCTCCTGCTCAATCTGGCCAGAGCTCAACACCGAAATTGCGAACGTCCGGCGATTGCTCCTACACTAAAGGTGCCAGCCCTGAAAGCTCTTGCTGGTCCTCATCTCCCACTGGTAACCTCTCAAACGAACCACAAACACTTGGGCTCTGAACTTGTTTAGCCTACGAAAACTTCCAACGTACACAGCCTCTCCTGCTCAATCTGGCCAGAGCTCAACACCGAAATTGCGAACGTCCGGCGATTGCTCCTACACTAAAGGTGCCAGCCCTGAAAGCTCTTGCTGGTCCTCATCTCCCACTGGTAACCTCTCAAACGAACCACAAACACTTGGGCTCTGAACTTGTTTAGCCTACTAAAACTTCCAACGTACACTCCCTCTCCTGCTCAATCTGGCCAGAGCTCAACACCGAAATTGCGAACGTCCGGCGATTGCTCCTACACTAAAGGTGCCAGCCCTGAAAGCTCTTGCTGGTCCTCATCTCCCACTAGTAACCTCTCAAACGAACCACAAACACTTGGGCTCTGAACTTGTTTAGCCTACGAAAACTTCCAACGTACACTCCCTCTCGTGCTCAATCTGGCCAAAATTCAACACCGAAGTTGCGAACGTCCGGCGATTGCTCCTACATTAAAGGTGCCAGCCCTGAAAGCTCTTGCTGGTCCTCATCTCCCACTGGTAACCTCTCAAACGAACCACAAACACTTGGGCTGTGAACTTGTTTAGCCTACCAAAACTTCCAACGTACACTCCCTCTCGTGCTCAATCTGGCCAGATCGCAACACCGAAATTGCGAACGTCCAGCGATTGCTCCTACACTAAAGGTGCCAGCCCTGAAAGCTCTTGCTGGTCCTCATCTCCCACTGGTAACCTCTCAAACGAACCACAAACACTTGGGCTCTGAACTTGTTTAGCCTACTAAAACTTCCAACGTACACTCCCTCTCCTGCTCAATCTGGCCAAAATTCAACACCGAAGTTGCGAACGTCCAGCGATTGCTCCTACACTAAAGGTGCCAGCCCTGAAAGCTCTTGCTGGTCCTCATCTCCCACTGGTAACCTCTCAAACGAACCACAAACACTTGGGCTCTGAACTTGTTTAGCCTACGAAAACTTCCAACGTACACAGCCTCTCCTGCTCAATCTGGCCAGAGCTCAACACCGAAATTGCGAACGTCCAGCGATTGCTCCTACACTAAAGGTGCCAGCCCTGAAAGCTCTTGCTGGTCCTCATCTCCCACTAGTAACCTCTCAAACGAACCACAAACACTTGGGCTCTGAACTTGTTTAGACTACAAAGACTTCCAACGTACACAGCCTCTCCTGCTCAATCTGGCCAGAGCTCAACACCGAAATTGCGAACGTCCAGCAATTGCTCCTACACTAAAGGTGCCAGCCCTGAAAGCTCTTGCTGCTCCTCATCTCCCACTAGTAACCTCTCAAACGAACCACAAACACTTGGGCTCTGAACTTGTTTAGCCTACTAAAACTTCCAACGTACACAGCCTCTCCTGCTCAATCTGGACAGAGCTCAACACCGAAATTGCGAACGTCCAGCGATTGCTCCTACACTAAAGGTGCCAGCCCTGAAAGCTCTTGCTGGTCCTCATCTCCCACTAGTAACCTGTCAAACGAACCACAAACACTTGGGCTCTGAACTTGTTTAGCCTACTAAAACTTCCAACGTACACAGCCTCTCCTGCTCAATCTGGCCAGAGCTCAACACCGAAATTGCGAACGTCCAGCGATTGCTCCTACACTAAAGGTGCCAGCCCTGAAAGCTCTTGCTGGTCCTCATCTCCCACTAGTAACCTCTCAAACGAACCACAAACACTTGGGCTCTGAACTTGTTTAGCCTACGAAAACTTCCAACGTACACAGCCTCTCCTGCTCAATCTGGCCAGAGCTCAACACCGAAATTGCGAACGTCCAGCGATTGCTCCTACACTAAAGGTGCCAGCCCTGAAAGCTCTTGCTGGTCCTCATCTCCCACTGGTACCCTCTCAAACGAACCACAAACACTTGGGCTCTGAACTTGTTTAGCCTACGAAAACTTCCAACGTACACTCCCTCTCGTGCTCAATCTGGCCAAAATTCAACACCGAAGTTGCGAACGTCCGGCGATTGCTCCTACACTAAAGGTGCCAGCCCTGAAAGCTCTTGCTGCTCCTCATCTCCCACTGGTAAAATCTCAAACGAACCACAAACACTTGGGCTCTGAACTTGTTTAGACTACAAAGACATCCAACGTACACAGCCTCTCCTGCTCAATCTGGACAGAGCTCAACACCGAAATTGCGAACGTCCAGCAATTGCTCCTACACTAAAGGTGCCAGCCCTGAAAGCTCTTGCTGCTCCTCATCTCCCACTAGTAACCTCTCAAACGAACCACAAACACTTGGGCTCTGAACTTGTTTAGCCTACCAAAACTTCCAACGTACACAGCCTCTCCTGCTCAATCTGGCCAGAGCTCAACACCGAAATTGCGAACGTCCGGCGATTGCTCCTACACTAAAGGTGCCAGCCCTGAAAGATCTTGCTGGTCCTCATCTCCCACTGGTAACCTCTCAAACGAACCACAAACACTTGGGCTCTGAACTTGTTTAGCCTACCAAAACTTCCAACGTACACAGCCTCTCCTGCTCAATCTGGCCAGAGCTCAACACCGAAATTGCGAACGTCCGGCGATTGCTCCTACACTAAAGGTGCCAGCCCTGAAAGCTCTTGCTGGTCCTCATCTCCCACTGGTAACCTCTCAAACGAACCACAAACACTTGGGCTCTGAACTTGTTTAGCCTACTAAAACTTCCAACGTACACAGCCTCTCCTGCTCAATCTGGACAGAGCTCAACACCGAAATTGCGAACGTCCAGCGATTGCTCCTACACTAAAGGTGCCAGCCCTGAAAGCTCTTGCTGGTCCTCATCTCCCACTAGTAACCTCTCAAACGAACCACAAACACTTGGGCTCTGAACTTGTTTAGCCTACCAAAACTTCCAACGTACACAGCCTCTCCTGCTCAATCTGGCCAGAGCTCAACACCGAAATTGCGAACGTCCAGCGATTGCTCCTACACTAAAGGTGCCAGCCCTGAAAGCTCTTGCTGGTCCTCATCTCCCACTGGTACCCTCTCAAACGAACCACAAACACTTGGGCTCTGAACTTGTTTAGCCTACGAAAACTTCCAACGTACACTCCCTCTCGTGCTCAATCTGGCCAAAATTCAACACCGAAGTTGCGAACGTCCGGCGATTGCTCCTACACTAAAGGTGCCAGCCCTGAAAGCTCTTGCTGCTCCTCATCTCCCACTAGTAACCTCTCAAACGAACCACAAACACTTGGGCTCTGAACTTGTTTAGCCTACTAAAACTTCCAACGTACACTCCCTCTCCTGCTCAATCTGGCCAGAGCTCAACACCGAAATTGCGAACGTCCGGCGATTGCTCCTACACTAAAGGTGCCAGCCCTGAAAGCTCTTGCTGGTCCTCATCTCCCACTGGTAACATCTCAAACGAACCACAAACACTTGGGCTCTGAACTTGTTTAGCCTACTAAAACTTCCAACGTACACAGCCTCTCCTGCTCAATCTGGCCAGAGCTCAACACCGAAATTGCGAACGTCCAGCAATTGCTCCTACACTAAAGGTGCCAGCCCTGAAAGCTCTTGCTGGTCCTCATCTCCCACTAGTAACCTCTCAAACGAACCACAAACACTTGGGCTCTGAACTTGTTTAGCCTACCAAAACTTCCAACGTACACAGCCTCTCCTGCTCAATCTGGCCAGAGCTCAACACCGAAATTGCGAACGTCCAGCGATTGCTCCTACACTAAAGGTGCCAGCCCTGAAAGCTCTTGCTGGTCCTCATCTCCCACTGGTAACCTCTCAAACGAACCACAAACACTTGGGCTCTGAACTTGTTTAGCCTACTAAAACTTCCAACGTACACTCCCTCTCGTGCTCAATCTGGCCAAAATTCAACACCGAAGTTGCGAACGTCCAGCGATTGCTCCTACACTAAAGGTGCCAGCCCTGAAAGCTCTTGCTGGTCCTCATCTCCCACTGGTAACCTCTCAAACGAACCACAAACACTTGGGCTCTGAACTTGTTTAGCCTACCAAAACTTCCAACGTACACAGCCTCTCCTGCTCAATCTGGCCAGAGCTCAACACCGAAATTGCGAACGTCCGGCGATTGCTCCTACACTAAAGGTGCCAGCCCTGAAAACTCTTGCTGGTCCTCATCTCCCACTGGTAACATCTCAAACGAACCACAAACACTTGGGCTCTGAACTTGTTTAGCCTACCAAAACTTCCAACGTACACAGCCTCTCCTGCTCAATCTGGCCAGAGCTCAACACCGAAATTGCGAACGTCCGGCGATTGCTCCTACACTAAAGGTGCCAGCCCTGAAAGCTCTTGCTGGTCCTCATCTCCCACTGGTAACCTCTCAAATGAACCACAAACACTTGGGCTCTGAACTTGTTTAGCCTACCAAAACTTCCAACGTACACAGCCTCTCCTGCTCAATCTGGCCAGAGCTCAACACCGAAATTGCGAACGTCCAGCGATTGCTCCTACACTAAAGGTGCCAGCCCTGAAAGCTCTTGCTGGTCCTCATCTCCCACTAGTAACCTCTCAAACGAACCACAAACACTTGGGCTCTGAACTTGTTTAGCCTACAAAAACTTCCAACATACACAGCCTCTCCTGCTCAATCTGGCCAGAGCTCAACATCGAAATTGA
>NW_026776287.1:0-41259 GCF_030936135.1 Gavia stellata | reverse complement strand
TCCTCATCTCCCACTGGTAACCTCTCAAACGAACCACAAACACTTGGCCTCTGAACTTGTTTAGCCTACTAAAACTTCCAACGTACACAGCCTCTCCTGCTCAATCTGGCCAGAGCTCAACACCGAAATTGCGAACGTCCAAGGATTGCTCCTACACTAAAGGTGCCAGCCCTGAAAGCTCTTGCTGGTCCTCATCTCCCACTGGTAACCTCTCAAACGAACCACAAACACTTGGCCTCTGAACTTGTTTAGCCTACTAAAACTTCCAACGTACACAGCCTCTCCTGCTCAATCTGGCCAGAGCTCAACACCGAAATTGCGAACGTCCAGCGATTGCTTCTACACTAAAGGTGCCAGCCCTGAAAGCTCTTGCTGGTCCTCATCTCCCACTGGTAACGTCTCAAACGAACCACAAACACTTGGGCTCTGAACTTGTTTAGCCTACTAAAACTTCCAACGTACACAGCCTCTCCTGCTCAATCTGGCCAGAGCTCCACACCGAAATTGTGAACGTCCAGGGATTGCTCCTACACTAAAGGTGCCAGCCCTGAAAGCTCTTGCTGGTCCTCATCTCCCACTGGTAACCTCTCAAACGAACCACAAACACTTGGGCTCTGAACTTGTTTAGCCTACTAAAACTTCCAACGTACACAGCCTCTCCTGCTCAATCTGGCCAAAATTCAACACCGAAATTGTGAACGTCCAGCGATTGCTCCTACACTAAAGGTGCCAGCCCTGAAAGCTCTTGCTGGTCCTCATCTCCCACTGGTAACCTCTCAAACGAACCACAAACACTTGGGCTCTGAACTTGTTTAGCCTACTAAAACTTCCAACGTACACAGCCTCTCCTGCTCAATCTGGCCAGAGCTCAACACCGAAATTCCGAACGTCCAGCGATTGCTCCTACACTAAAGGTGCCAGCCCTGAAAGCTCTTGCTGGTCCTCATCTCCCACTGGTAACCTCTCAAACGAACCACAAACACTTGGGCTCTGAACTTGTTTAGCCTACTAAAACTTCCAACGTACACAGCCTCTCCTGCTCAGTCTGGCCAGAGCTCAACACCGAAATTGCGACGTCCAGGGATTGCTCCTACACTAAAGGTGCCAGCCCTGAAAGCTCTTGCTGGTCCTCATCTCCCACTGTAACCTCTCAAACGAACCACAAACACTTGGCCTCTGAACTTGTTTAGCCTACTAAAACTTCCAACGTACACAGCCTCTCCTGCTCAATCTGGCCAGAGCTCAACACCGAAATTGCGAACGTCCAAGGATTGCTCCTACACTAAAGGTGCCAGCCCTGAAAGCTCTTGCTGGTCCTCATCTCCCACTGGTAACCTCTCAAACGAACCACAAACACTTGGGCTCTGAACTTGTTTAGCCTACTAAAACTTCCAACGTACACAGCCTCTCCTGCTCAATCTGGCCAGAGCTCAACACCGAAATTGTGAACGTCCAGCGATTGCTCCTACACTAAAGGTGCCAGCCCTGAAAGCTCTTGCTGGTCCTCATCTCCCACTGGTAACCTCTCAAACGAACCACAAACACTTGGGCTCTGAACTTGTTTAGCCTACTAAAACTTCCAACGTACACAGCCTCTCCTGCTCAGTCTGGCCAGAGCTCAACACCGAAATTGCGAACGTCCAGGGATTGCTCCTACACTAAAGGTGCCAGCCCTGAAAGCTCTTGCTGGTCCTCATCTCCCACTGGTAACGTCTCAAACGAACCACAAACACTTGGGCTCTGAACTTGTTTAGCCTACTAAAACTTCCAACGTACACAGCCTCTCCTGCTCAATCTGGCCAGAGCTCCACACCGAAATTGTGAACGTCCAGGGATTGCTCCTACACTAAAGGTGCCAGCCCTGAAAGCTCTTGCTGGTCCTCATCTCCCACTGGTAACCTCTCAAACGAACCACAAACACTTGGGCTCTGAACTTGTTTAGCCTACTAAAACTTCCAACGTACACAGCCTCTCCTGCTCAATCTGGCCAAAATTCAACACCGAAATTGTGAACGTCCAGGGATTGCTCCTACACTAAAGGTGCCAGCCCTGAAAGCTCTTGCTGGTCCTCATCTCCCACTGGTAACCTCTCAAACGAACCACAAACACTTGGGCTCTGAACTTGTTTAGCCCACTAAAACTTCCAACGTACACAGCCTCTCCTGCTCAATCTGGCCAGAGCTCAACTCCGAAATTGCGAACGTCCAGGGATTGCTCCTACACTAAAGGTGCCAGCCCTGAAAGCTCTTGCTGGTCCTCATCTCCCACTGGTAACCTCTCAAACGAACCACAAACACTTGGGCTCTGAACTTGTTTAGCCTACTAAAACTTCCAACGTACACAGCCTCTCCTGCTCAATCTGGCCAGAGCTCAACTCCGAAATTGCGAACGTCCAGGGATTGCTCCTACACTAAAGGTGCCAGCCCTGAAAGCTCTTGCTGGTCCTCATCTCCCACTGGTAACCTCTCAAACGAACCACAAACACTCGGGCTCTGAACTTGTTTAGCCCACTAAAACTTCCAACGTACACAGCCTCTCCTGCTCAATCTGGCCAGAGCTCAACTCCGAAATTGCGAACGTCCAGGGATTGCTCCTACACTAAAGGTGCCAGCCCTGAAAGCTCTTGCTGGTCCTCATCTCCCACTGGTAACCTCTCAAACGAACCACAAACACTTGGCCTCTGAACTTGTTTAGCCTACTAAAACTTCCAACGTACACAGCCTCTCCTGCTCAATCTGGCCAGAGCTCCACACCGAAATTGTGAAGGTCCAGGGATTGCTCCTACACTAAAGGTGCCAGCCCTGAAAGCTCTTGCTGGTCCTCATCTCCCACTGGTAACCTCTCAAACGAACCACAAACACTTGGGCTCTGAACTTGTTTAGCCCACTAAAACTTCCAACGTACACAGCCTCTCCTGCTCAATCTGGCCAGAGCTCAACACAAAATTGCGAACGTCCAGGGATTGCTCCTACACTAAAGGTGCCAGCCCTGAAAGCTCTTGCTGGTCCTCATCTCCCACTGGTAACCTCTCAAACGAACCACAAACACTTCGCCTCTGAACTTGTTTAGCCTACTAAAACTTCCAACGTACACAGCCTCTCCTGCTCAATCTGGCCAGAGCTCAACACCGAAATTGCGAACGTCCAAGGATTGCTCCTACACTAAAGGTGCCAGCCCTGAAAGCTCTTGCTGGTCCTCATCTCCCACTGCTAACCTCTCAAACGAACCACAAACACTTGGGCTCTGAACTTGTTTAGCCTACTAAAACTTCCAACGTACACAGCCTCTCCTGCTCAATCTGGCCAGAGCTCAACACCGAAATTGCGAACGTCCAGCGATTGCTTCTACACTAAAGGTGCCAGCCCTGAAAGCTCTTGCTGGTCCTCATCTCCCACTGGTAACGTCTCAAACGAACCACAAACACTTGGGCTCTGAACTTGTTTAGCCTACTAAAACTTCCAACGTACACAGCCTCTCCTGCTCAATCTGGCCAGAGCTCCACACCGAAATTGTGAACGTCCAGGGATTGCTCCTACACTAAAGGTGCCAGCCCTGAAAGCTCTTGCTGGTCCTCATCTCCCACTGGTAACCTCTCAAACGAACCACAAACACTTGGGCTCTGAACTTGTTTAGCCTACTAAAACTTCCAACGTACACAGCCTCTCCTGCTCAATCTGGCCAAAATTCAACACCGAAATTGTGAACGTCCAGCGATTGCTCCTACACTAAAGGTGCCAGCCCTGAAAGCTCTTGCTGGTCCTCATCTCCCACTGGTAACCTCTCAAACGAACCACAAACACTTGGCCTCTGAACTTGTTTAGCCTACTAAAACTTCCAACGTACACAGCCTCTCCTGCTCAATCTGGCCAGAGCTCAACACCGACATTGCGAACGTCCAGCGATTGCTCCTACACTAAAGGTGCCAGCCCTGAAAGCTCTTGCTGGTCCTCATCTCCCACTGGTAACCTCTCAAACGAACCACAAACACTTGGGCTCTGAACTTGTTTAGCCTACTAAAACTTCCAACGTACACAGCCTCTCCTGCTCAGTCTGGCCAGAGCTCAACACCGAAATTGCGAACGTCCAGGGATTGCTCCTACACTAAAGGTGCCAGCCCTGAAAGCTCTTGCTGGTCCTCATCTCCCACTGGTAACCTCTCAAACGAACCACAAACACTTGGGCTCTGAACTTGTTTAGCCTACTAAAACTTCCAACGTACACAGCCTCTCCTGCTCAATCTGGCCAGAGCTCAACACCGAAATTGTGAACGTCCAGCGATTGCTCCTACACTAAAGGTGCCAGCCCTGAAAGCTCTTGCTGGTCCTCATCTCCCACTGGTAACCTCTCAAACGAACCACAAACACTTGGGCTCTGAACTTGTTTAGCCTACTAAAACTTCCAACGTACACAGCCTCTCCTGCTCAATCTGGCCAAAATTCAACACCGAAATTGTGAACGTCCAGCGATTGCTCCTACACTAAAGGTGCCAGCCCTGAAAGCTCTTGCTGGTCCTCATCTCCCACTGGTAACCTCTCAAACGAACCACAAACACTTGGGCTCTGAACTTGTTTAGCCTACTAAAACTTCCAACGTACACAGCCTCTCCTGCTCAATCTGGCCAAAATTCAACACCGAAATTGTGAACGTCCAGGGATTGCTCCTACACTAAAGGTGCCAGCCCTGAAAGCTCTTGCTGGTCCTCATCTCCCACTGGTAACCTCTCAAACGTAAACCACAAACACTTGGGCTCTGAACTTGTTTAGCCCACTAAAACTTCCAACGTACACAGCCTCTCCTGCTCAATCTGGCCAGAGCTCAACTCCGAAATTGCGAACGTCCAGGGATTGCTCCTACACTAAAGGTGCCAGCCCTGAAAGCTCTTGCTGGTCCTCATCTCCCACTGGTAACCTCTCAAACGAACCACAAACACTTGGGCTCTGAACTTGTTTAGCCTACTAAAACTTCCAACGTACACAGCCTCTCCTGCTCAATCTGGCCAGAGCTCAACTCCGAAATTGCGAACGTCCAGGGATTGCTCCTACACTAAAGGTGCCAGCCCTGAAAGCTCTTGCTGGTCCTCATCTCCCACTGGTAACCTCTCAAACGAACCACAAACACTCGGGCTCTGAACTTGTTTAGCCCACTAAAACTTCCAACGTACACAGCCTCTCCTGCTCAATCTGGCCAGAGCTCAACACCGAAATTGCGAACGTCCAGCCATTGCTCCTACACTAAAGGCGCCGGCCCTGAAAGCTCTTGCTGGTCCTCATCTCCCACTGGTAACCTCTCAAACGAACCACAAACACTTGGCCTCTGAACTTGTTTAGCCTACTAAAACTTCCAACGTACACAGCCTCTCCTGCTCAATCTGGCCAGAGCTCCACACCGAAATTGTGAAGGTCCAGGGATTGCTCCTACACTAAAGGTGCCAGCCCTGAAAGCTCTTGCTGGTCCTCATCTCCCACTGGTAACCTCTCAAACGAACCACAAACACTTGGGCTCTGAACTTGTTTAGCCCACTAAAACTTCCAACGTACACAGCCTCTCCTGCTCAATCTGGCCAGAGCTCAACACAAAATTGCGAACGTCCAGGATTGCTCCTACACTAAAGGTGCCAGCCCTGAAAGCTCTTGCTGGTCCTCATCTCCCACTGGTAACCTCTCAAACGAACCACAAACACTTGGCCTCTGAACTTGTTTAGCCTACTAAAACTTCCAACGTACACAGCCTCTCCTGCTCAATCTGGCCAGAGCTCAACACCGAAATTGCGAACGTCCAAGGATTGCTCCTACACTAAAGGTGCCAGCCCTGAAAGCTCTTGCTGGTCCTCATCTCCCACTGGTAACCTCTCAAACGAACCACAAACACTTGGGCTCTGAACTTGTTTAGCCTACTAAAACTTCCAACGTACACAGCCTCTCCTGCTCAATCTGGCCAGAGCTCAACACCGAAATTGCGAACGTCCAGCGATTGCTTCTACACTAAAGGTGCCAGCCCTGAAAGCTCTTGCTGGTCCTCATCTCCCACTGGTAACGTCTCAAACGAACCACAAACACTTGGGCTCTGAACTTGTTTAGCCTACTAAAACTTCCAACGTACACAGCCTCTCCTGCTCAATCTGGCCAGAGCTCCACACCGAAATTGTGAACGTCCAGGGATTGCTCCTACACTAAAGGTGCCAGCCCTGAAAGCTCTTGCTGGTCCTCATCTCCCACTGGTAACCTCTCAAACGAACCACAAACACTTGGGCTCTGAACTTGTTTAGCCTACTAAAACTTCCAACGTACACAGCCTCTCCTGCTCAATCTGGCCAAAATTCAACACCGAAATTGTGAACGTCCAGCGATTGCTCCTACACTAAAGGTGCCAGCCCTGAAAGCTCTTGCTGGTCCTCATCTCCCACTGGTAACCTCTCAAACGAACCACAAACACTTGGCCTCTGAACTTGTTTAGCCTACTAAAACTTCCAACGTACACAGCCTCTCCTGCTCAATCTGGCCAGAGCTCAACACCGACATTGCGAACGTCCAGCGATTGCTCCTACACTAAAGGTGCCAGCCCTGAAAGCTCTTGCTGGTCCTCATCTCCCACTGGTAACCTCTCAAACGAACCACAAACACTTGGGCTCTGAACTTGTTTAGCCTACTAAAACTTCCAACGTACACAGCCTCTCCTGCTCAGTCTGGCCAGAGCTCAACACCGAAATTGCGAACGTCCAGGGATTGCTCCTACACTAAAGGTGCCAGCCCTGAAAGCTCTTGCTGGTCCTCATCTCCCACTGGTAACCTCTCAAACGAACCACAAACACTTGGGCTCTGAACTTGTTTAGCCTACTAAAACTTCCAACGTACACAGCCTCTCCTGCTCAATCTGGCCAGAGCTCAACACCGAAATTGTGAACGTCCAGCGATTGCTCCTACACTAAAGGTGCCAGCCCTGAAAGCTCTTGCTGGTCCTCATCTCCCACTGGTAACCTCTCAAACGAACCACAAACACTTGGGCTCTGAACTTGTTTAGCCTACTAAAACTTCCAACGTACACAGCCTCTCCTGCTCAATCTGGCCAAAATTCAACACCGAAATTGTGAACGTCCAGCGATTGCTCCTACACTAAAGGTGCCAGCCCTGAAAGCTCTTGCTGGTCCTCATCTCCCACTGGTAACCTCTCAAACGAACCACAAACACTTGCCTCTGAACTTGTTTAGCCTACTAAAACTTCCAACGTACACAGCCTCTCCTGCTCAATCTGGCCAGAGCTCAACACCGAAATTGCGAACGTCCAGCGATTGCTCCTACACTAAAGGTGCCAGCCCTGAAAGCTCTTGCTGGTCCTCATCTCCCACTGGTAACCTCTCAAACGAACCACAAACACTTGGCCTCTGAACTTGTTTAGCCTACTAAAACTTCCAACGTACACAGCCTCTCCTGCTCAATCTGGCCAGAGCTCAACACTGAAATTGCGAATGTCCAGGGATTGCTCCTACACTAAAGGTGCCAGCCCTGAAAGCTCTTGCTGGTCCTCATCTCCCACTGGTAACCTCTCAAACGAACCACAAACACTTGGGCTCTGAACTTGTTTAGCCTACTAAAACTTCCAACGTACACAGCCTCTCCTGCTCAATCTGGCCAGAGCTCAACACCGAAATTGTGAACGTCCAGCGATTGCTCCTACACTAAAGGTGCCAGCCCTGAAAGCTCTTGCTGGTCCTCATCTCCCACTGGTAACCTCTCAAACGAACCACAAACACTTGGGCTCTGAACTTGTTTAGCCTACTAAAACTTCCAACGTACACAGCCTCTCCTGCTCAATCTGGCCAGAGCTCAACACCGACATTGCGAACGTCCAGCGATTGCTCCTACACTAAAGGTGCCAGCCCTGAAAGCTCTTGCTGGTCCTCATCTCCCA
Organism: Gavia stellata; assembly: GCF_030936135.1. Taxonomy (NCBI): domain Eukaryota; kingdom Metazoa; phylum Chordata; class Aves; order Gaviiformes; family Gaviidae; genus Gavia; species Gavia stellata. The sequence continues at coordinate 33,354 of NW_026776287.1, read as the reverse complement.
CTGGTAACCTCTCAAACGAACCACAAACACTGGGCTCTGAACTTGTTTAGCCTACTAAAACTTCCAACGTACACAGCCTCCTGCTCAGTCTGGCCAGAGCTCAACACCGAAATTGCGAACGTCCAGGGATTGCTCCTACACTAAAGGTGCCAGCCCTGAAAGCTCTTGCTGGTCCTCATCTCCCACTGGTAACGTCTCAAACGAACCACAAACACTTGGGCTCTGAACTTGTTTAGCCTACTAAAACTTCCAACGTACACAGCCTCTCCTGCTCAATCTGGCCAGAGCTCCACACCGAAATTGTGAACGTCCAGGGATTGCTCCTACACTAAAGGTGCCAGCCCTGAAAGCTCTTGCTGGTCCTCATCTCCCACTGGTAACCTCTCAAACGAACCACAAACACTTGGGCTCTGAACTTGTTTAGCCTACTAAAACTTCCAACGTACACAGCCTCTCCTGCTCAATCTGGCCAAAATTCAACACCGAAATTGTGAACGTCCAGGGATTGCTCCTACACTAAAGGTGCCAGCCCTGAAAGCTCTTGCTGGGTCCTCATCTCCCACTGGTAACCTCTCAAACGAACCACAAACACTTGGGCTCTGAACTTGTTTAGCCCACTAAAACTTCAACGTACACAGCCTCTCCTGCTCAATCTGGCCAGAGCTCACTCCGAAATTGCGAACGTCCAGGGATTGCTCCTACACTAAAGGTGCCAGCCCTGAAAGCTCTTGCTGGTCCTCATCTCCCACTGGTAACCTCTCAAACGAACCACAAACACTTGGGCTCTGAACTTGTTTAGCCTACTAAAACTTCCAACGTACACAGCCTCTCCTGCTCAATCTGGCCAGAGCTCAACTCCGAAATTGCGAACGTCCAGGGATTGCTCCTACACTAAAGGTGCCAGCCCTGAAAGCTCTTGCTGGTCCTCATCTCCACTGGTAACCTCTCAAACGAACCACAAACACTTGGCTCTGAACTTGTTTAGCCCACTAAAACTTCCAACGTACACAGCCTCTCCTGCTCAATCTGGCCAGAGCTCAACTCCGAAATTGCGAACGTCCAGGGATTGCTCCTACACTAAAGGTGCCAGCCCTGAAAGCTCTTGCTGGTCCTCATCTCCCACTGGTAACCTCTCAAACGAACCACAAACACTTGGCCTCTGAACTTGTTTAGCCTACTAAAACTTCCAACGTACACAGCCTCTCCTGCTCAATCTGGCCAGAGCTCCACACCGAAATTGTGAAGGTCCAGGGATTGCTCCTACACTAAAGGTGCCAGCCCTGAAAGCTCTTGCTGGTCCTCATCTCCCACTGGTAACCTCTCAAACGAACCACAAACACTTGGGCTCTGAACTTGTTTAGCCCACTAAAACTTCCAACGTACACAGCCTCTCCTGCTCAATCTGGCCAGAGCTCAACACAAAATTGCGAACGTCCAGGGATTGCTCCTACACTAAAGGTGCCAGCCCTGAAAGCTCTTGCTGGTCCTCATCTCCCACTGGTAACCTCTCAAACGAACCACAAACACTTGGGCTCTGAACTTGTTTAGCCTACTAAAACTTCCAACGTACACAGCCTCTCCTGCTCAATCTGGCCAGAGCTCAACACCGACATTGCGAACGTCCAGCGATTGCTCCTACACTAAAGGTGCCAGCCCTGAAAGCTCTTGCTGGTCCTCATCTCCCACTGGTAACCTCTCAAACGAACCACAAACACTTGGCCTCTGAACTTGTTTAGCCTACTAAAACTTCCAACGTACACAGCCTCTCCTGCTCAATCTGGCCAGAGCTCAACACCAAAATTGCGAACGTCCAAGGATTGCTCCTACACTAAAGGTGCCAGCCCTGAAAGCTCTTGCTGGTCCTCATCTCCCACTGGTAACCTCTCAAACGAACCACAAAACACTTGGCCTCTGAACTTGTTTAGCCTACTAAAACTTCCAACGTACACAGCCTCTCCTGCTCAATCTGGCCAGAGCTCAACACCGAAATTGCGAACGTCCAGGGATTGCTCCTACACTAAAGGTGCCAGCCCTGAAAGCTCTTGCTGGTCCTCATCTCCCACTGGTAACCTCTCAAACGAACCACAAACACTTGGGCTCTGAACTTGTTTAGCCTACTAAAACTTCCAACGTAGACAGCCTCTCCTGCTCAGTCTGGCCAGAGCTCAACACCGAAATTGCGAACGTCAGGGATTGCTCCTACACTAAAGGTGCCAGACCTGAAAGCTCTTGCTGGTCCTCATCTCCCACTGGTAACGTCTCAAACGAACCACAAACACTTGGGCTCTGAACTTGTTTAGCCTACTAAACTTCCAACGTACACAGCCTCTCCTGCTCAATCTGGCCAGAGCTCCACACCGAAATTGTGAACGTCCAGGGATTGCTCCTACACTAAAGGTGCCAGCCCTGAAAGCTCTTGCTGGTCCTCATCTCCCACTGGTAACGTCTCAAACGAACCACAAACACTTGGGCTCTGAACTTGTTTAGCCTACTAAAACTTCCAACGTACACAGCCTCTCCTGCTCAATCTGGCCAAAATTCAACACCGAAATTGTGAACGTCCAGCGATTGCTCCTACACTAAAGGTGCCAGCCCTGAAAGCTCTTGCTGGTCCTCATCTCCCACTGGTAACCTCTCAAACGAACCACAAACACTTGGGCTCTGAACTTGTTTAGCCTACTAAAACTTCCAACGTACACAGCCTCTCCTGCTCAATCTGGCCAGAGCTCAACACCGACATTGCGAACGTCCAGGGATTGCTCCTACACTAAAGGTGCCAGCCCTGAAAACTCTTGCTGGTCCTCATCTCCCACTGGTAACCTCTCAAACGAACCACAAACACTTGGGCTCTGAACTTGTTTAGCCTACTAAAACTTCCAACGTACACAGCCTCTCCTGCTCAATCTGGCCAGAGCTCAACACCGAAATTGCGAACGTCCAGCCATTGCTCCTACACTAAAGGTGCCAGCCCTGAAAGCTCTTGCTGGTCCTCATCTCCCACTGGTAACCTCTCAAACGAACCACAAACACTTGGGCTCTGAACTTGTTTAGCCTACTAAAACTTCCAACGTGCACAGCCTCTCCTGCTCAATCTCGCCAGAGATCAACACCGAAATTGCGAACGTCCAAGGATTGCTCCTACACTAAAGGTGCCAGCCCTGAAAGCTCTTGCTGGTCCTCATCTCCCACTGGTAACCTCCCAAACGAACCACAAACACTTGGGCTCTGAACTTGTTTAGCCTACTAAAACTTCCAATGTACACAGCCTCTCCTGCTCAATCTGGCCAGAGCTCCACACCGACATTGCGAACGTCCAGCGATTGCTCCTACACTAAAGGTGCCAGCCCTGAAAGCTCTTGCTGGTCCTCATCTCCCACTGGTAACCTCTCAAACGAACCACAAACACTTGGGCTCTGAACTTGTTTAGCCTACTAAAACTTCCAACGTACACAGCCTCTCCTGCTCAATCTGCCTAAATTCACCACAACGAAATTGCGAACGTCCAGGGATTGCTCCTACACTAAAGGTGCCAGCCCTGAAAGCTCTTGCTGGTCCTCATCTCCCACTGGTAACGTCTCAAACGAACCACAACACTTGGGCTCTGAACTTGTTTAGCCTACTAAACTTCCAACGTACACAGCCTCTCCTGCTCAGTCTGGCCAGAGCTCAACACCGAAATTGCGAACGTCCAGGGATTGCTCCTACACTAAAGGTGCCAGCCCTGAAAGCTCTTGCTGGTCCTCATCTCCCACTGGTAACCTCTCAAACGAACCACAAACACTTGGGCTCTGAACTTGTTTAGCCTACTAAAACTTCCAACGTACACAGCCTCTCCTGCTCATCTGGCCAGAGCTCCACACCGAAATTGTGAACGTCCAGGGATTGCTCCTACACTAAAGGTGCCAGCCCTGAAAGCTCTTGCTGGTCCTCATCTCCCACTGGTAACCTCTCAATGAACCACAAACACTTGGGCTCTGAACTTGTTTAGCCTACTAAAACTTCCAACGTACACAGCCTCTCCTGCTCAATCTGGCCAGAGCTCAACTCCGAAATTGCGAACGTCCAGGGATTGCTCCTACACTAAAGGTGCCAGGCCTGAAAGCTCTTGCTGGTCCTCATCTCCCACTGGTAACCTCTCAAAAGAACCACAAACACTTGGGCTCTGAACTTGTTTAGCCCACTAAAACTTCAACGTACACAGCCTCTCCTGCTCAATCTGGCCAGAGCTCAACTCCGAAATTGCGAACGTCCAGGGATTGCTCCTACACTAAAGGTGCCAGCCCTGAAAGCTCTTGCTGGTCCTCCTCATCTCCCACTGGTAACCTCTCAAACGAACCACAAACACTTGGGCTCTGAACTTGTTAGCCTACTAAAACTTCCAACGTACACAGCCTCTCCTGCTCAATCTGGCCAGAGCTCAACACCGAAATTGTGAACGTCCAGGGATTGCTCCTACACTAAAGGTGCCAGCCCTGAAAGCTCTTGCTGGTCCTCATCTCCCACTGGTAACCTCTCAAACGAACCACAAACACTTGGGCTCTGAACTTGTTTAGCCTACTAAAACTTCCAACGTACACAGCCTCTCCTGCTCAATCTGGCCAGAGCTCCACACCGAAATTGTGAACGTCCAGGGATTGCTCCTACACTAAAGGTGCCAGCCCTGAAAGCTCTTGCTGGTCCTCATCTCCCACTGGTAACCTCTCAAACGAACCACAAAACACTTGGGCTCTGAACTTGTTTAGCCTACTAAAACTTCCAACGTACACAGCCTCTCCTGCTCAATCTGGCCAGAGCTCAACACCCGACATTGCGAACGTCCAGCGATTGCTCCTACACTAAAGGTGCCAGGCCTGAAAGCTCTTGCTGGTCCTCATCTCCCACTGGTAACCTCTCAAACGAACCACAAACACTTGGCCTCTGAACTTGTTTAGCCTACTAAAACTTCCAACGTACACAGCCTCTCCTGCTCAATCTGGCCAGAGCTCCACACCGAAATTGCGAACGTCCAAGGATTGCTCCTACACTAAAGGTGCCAGCCCTGAAAGCTCTTGCTGGTCCTCATCTCCCACTGGTAACGTCTCAAACGAACCCACAAACACTTGGGCTCTGAACTTGTTTAGCCTACTAAAACTTCCAACGTACACAGCCTCTTCCTGCTCAATCTGGCCAGAGCTCCACACCGAAATTGCGAACGTCCAAGGATTGCTCCTACACTAAAGGTGCCAGCCCTGACAGCTCTTGCTGGTCCTCATCTCCCACTGGTAACCTCTCAAACGAACCACAAACACTTGGCCTCTGAACTTGTTTAGCCTACTAAAACTTCCAACGTACACAGCCTCTCCTGCTCAATCTGGCCAGAGCTCAACTCCGAAATTGCGAACGTCCAGCGATTGCTCCTACACTAAAGGTGCCAGCCCTGAAAGCTCTTGCTGGTCCTCATCTCCCACTGGTAACCTCTCAAACGAACCACAAACACTTGGGCTCTGAACTTGTTTAGCCTACTAAAACTTCCAACGTACACAGCCTCTCCTGCTCAATCTGGCCAGAGCTCAACTCCGAAATTGCGAACGTCCAGGGATTGCTCCTACACTAAAGGTGCCAGCCCTGAAAGCTCTTGCTGGTCCTCATCTCCCACTGGTAACCTCTCAAACGAACCACAAACACTTGGGCTCTGAACTTGTTTAGCCCACTAAAACTTCCAACGTACACAGCCTCTCCTGCTCAGTCTGGCCAGAGCTCAACACCGAAATTGCGAACGTCCAGCGATTGCTCCTACACTAAAGGTGCCAGCCCTGAAAGCTCTTGCTGGTCCTCATCTCCCACTGGTAACCTCTCAAACGAACCACAAACACTTGGCCTCTGAACTTGTTTAGCCTACTAAAACTTCCAACGTACACAGCCTCTCCTGCTCAATCTGGCCAGAGCTCCACACCGAAATTGTGAACGTCCAGGGATTGCTCCTACACTAAAGGTGCCAGCCCTGAAAGCTCTTGCTGGTCCTCATCTCCCACTGGTAACCTCTCAAACGAACCACAAACACTTGGGCTCTGAACTTGTTTAGCCTACTAAAACTTCCAACGTACACAGCCTCTCCTGCTCAATCTGGCCAAAATTCAACACCGAAATTGTGAACGTCCAGCGATTGCTCCTACACTAAAGGTGCCAGCCCTGAAAGCTCTTGCTGGTCCTCATCTCCCACTGGTAACCTCTCAAACGAACCACAAACACTTGGCCTCTGAACTTGTTTAGCCTACTAAAACTTCCAACGTGCACAGCCTCTCCTGCTCAATCTGGCCAGAGCTCCACACCGAAATTGTGAAGGTCCAGGGATTGCTCCTACACTAAAGGTGCCAGCCCTGAAAGCTCTTGCTGGTCCTCATCTCCCACTGGTAACCTCTCAAACGAACCACAAACACTTGGGCTCTGAACTTGTTTAGCCCACTAAAACTTCCAACGTACACAGCCTCTCCTGCTCAATCTGGCCAGAGCTCAACACAAAATTGCGAACGTCCAGGGATTGCTCCTACACTAAAAGGTGCCAGCCCTGAAAGCTCTTGCTGGTCCTCATCTCCCACTGGTAACCTCTCAAACGAACCACAAACACTTGGGCTCTGAACTTGTTTAGCCTACTAAAACTTCCAACGTACACAGCCTCTCCTGCTCAATCTGGCCAGAGCTCAACACGACATTGCGAACGTCCAGCGATTGCTCCTACACTAAAGGTGCCAGCCCTGAAAGCTCTTGCTGGTCTCATCTCCCACTGGTAACCTCTCAAACGAACCACAAACACTTGGGCTCTGAACTTGTTTAGCCTACTAAAACTTCCAACGTACACAGCCTCTCCTGCTCAATCTGGCCAGAGCTCAACACCAAAATTGCGAACGTCCAAGGATTGCTCCTACACTAAAGGTGCCAGCCCTGAAAGCTCTTGCTGGTCCTCATCTCCCACTGGTAACCTCTCAAACGAACCACAAACACTTGGCCTCTGAACTTGTTTAGCCTACTAAAACTTCCAACGTACACAGCCTCTCCTGCTCAATCTGGCCAGAGCTCAACACCGAAATTGCGAACGTCCAGGGATTGCTCCTACACTAAAGGTGCCAGCCTGAAAGCTCTTGCTGGTCCTCATCTCCCACTGGTAACCTCTCAAACGAACCACAAACACTTGGGCTCTGAACTTGTTTAGCCTACTAAAACTTCCAACGTACACAGCCTCTCCTGCTCAGTCTGGCCAGAGCTCAACACCGAAATTGCGAACGTCCAGGGATTGCTCCTACACTAAAGGTGCCAGACCTGAAAGCTCTTGCTGGTCCTCATCTCCCACTGGTAACGTCTCAAACGAACCACAAACACTTGGGCTCTGAACTTGTTTAGCCTACTAAAACTTCCAACGTACACAGCCTCTCCTGCTCAATCTGGCCAGAGCTCCACACCGAAATTGTGAACGTCCAGGGATTGCTCCTACACTAAAGGGTGCCAGCCCTGAAAGCTCTTGCTGGTCCTCATCTCCCACTGGTAACCTCTCAAACGAACCACAAACACTTGGGCTCTGAACTTGTTTAGCCTACTAAAACTTCCAACGTACACAGCCTCTCCTGCTCAATCTGGCCAAAATTCAACACCGAAATTGTGAACGTCCAGCGATTGCTCCTACACTAAAGGTGCCAGCCCTGAAAGCTCTTGCTGGTCCTCATCTCCCACTGGTAACCTCTCAAACGAACCACAAACACTTGGGCTCTGAACTTGTTTAGCCTACTAAAACTTCCAACGTACACAGCCTCTCCTGCTCAATCTGGCCAGAGCTCAACACCGACATTGCGAACGTCCAGGGATTGCTCCTACACTAAAGGTGCCAGCCCTGAAAACTCTTGCTGGTCCTCATCTCCCACTGGTAACCTCTCAAACGAACCACAAACACTTGGGCTCTGAACTTGTTTAGCCTACTAAAACTTCCAACGTACACAGCCTCTCCTGCTCAATCTGGCCAGAGCTCAACACCGAAATTGCGAACGTCCAGCCATTGCTCCTACACTAAAGGTGCCAGCCCTGAAAGCTCTTGCTGGTCCTCATCTCCCACTGGTAACCTCTCAAACGAACCACAAACACTTGGGCTCTGAACTTGTTTAGCCTACTAAAACTTCCAACGTGCACAGCCTCTCCTGCTCAATCTCGCCAGAGATCAACACCGACATTGCGAACGTCCAAGGATTGCTCCTACACTAAAGGTGCCAGCCCTGAAAGCTCTTGCTGGTCCTCATCTCCCACTGGTAACCTCCCAAACGAACCACAAACACTTGGGCTCTGAACTTGTTTAGCCTACTAAAACTTCCAATGTACACAGCCTCTCCTGCTCAATCTGGCCAGAGCTCCACACCGACATTGCGAACGTCCAGCGATTGCTCCTACACTAAAGGTGCCAGCCCTGAAAGCTCTTGCTGGTCCTCATCTCCCACTGGTAACCTCTCAAACGAACCACAAACACTTGGGCTCTGAACTTGTTTAGCCTACTAAAACTTCCAACGTACACAGCCTCTCCTGCTCAATCTGCCCAAAATTCACCAACGAAATTGCGAACGTCCAGCGATTGCTCCTACACTAAAGGTGCCAGCCCTGAAAGCTCTTGCTGGTCCTCATCTCCCACTGGTAACCTCTCAAACCAACCACAAACACTTGGGCTCTGAACTTGTTTAGCCTACTAAAACTTCCAACGTACACAGCCTCTCCTGCTCAGTCTGGCCAGAGCTCAACACCGAAATTGCGAACGTCCAGGGATTGCTCCTACACTAAAGGTGCCAGCCCTGAAAGCTCTTGCTGGTCCTCATCTCCCACTGGTAACCTCTCAAACGAACCACAAACACTTGGGCTCTGAACTTGTTTAGCCTACTAAAACTTCCAACGTACACAGCCTCTCCTGCTCAATCTGGCCAGAGCTCAACACCAAAATTGCGAACGTCCAAGGATTGCTCCTACACTAAAGGTGCCAGCCCTGAAAGCTCTTGCTGGTCCTCATCTCCCACTGGTAACCTCTCAAACGAACCACAAACACTTGGCCTCTGAACTTGTTTAGCCTACTAAAACTTCCAACGTACACAGCCTCTCCTGCTCAATCTGGCCAGAGCTCAACACCGAAATTGCGAACGTCCAGGGATTGCTCCTACACTAAAGGTGCCAGCCCTGAAAGCTCTTGCTGGTCCTCATCTCCCACTGGTAACCTCTCAAACGAACCACAAACACTTGGGCTCTGAACTTGTTTAGCCTACTAAAACTTCCAACGTACACAGCCTCTCCTGCTCAGTCTGGCCAGAGCTCAACACCGAAATTGCGAACGTCCAGGGATTGCTCCTACACTAAAGGTGCCAGACCTGAAAGCTCTTGCTGGTCCTCATCTCCCACTGGTAACGTCTCAAACGAACCACAAACACTTGGGCTCTGAACTTGTTTAGCCTACTAAAACTTCCAACGTACACAGCCTCTCCTGCTCAATCTGGCCAGAGCTCCACACCGAAATTGTGAACGTCCAGGGATTGCTCCTACACTAAAGGTGCCAGCCCTGAAAGCTCTTGCTGGTCCTCATCTCCCACTGGTAACGTCTCAAACGAACCACAAACACTTGGGCTCTGAACTTGTTTAGCCTACTAAAACTTCCAACGTACACAGCCTCTCCTGCTCAATCTGGCCAAAATTCAACACCGAAATTGTGAACGTCCAGCGATTGCTCCTACACTAAAGGTGCCAGCCCTGAAAGCTCTTGCTGGTCCTCATCTCCCACTGGTAACCTCTCAAACGAACCACAAACACTTGGGCTCTGAACTTGTTTAGCCTACTAAAACTTCCAACGTACACAGCCTCTCCTGCTCAATCTGGCCAGAGCTCAACACCGACATTGCGAACGTCCAGGGATTGCTCCTACACTAAAGGTGCCAGCCCTGAAAACTCTTGCTGGTCCTCATCTCCCACTGGTAACCTCTCAAACGAACCACAAACACTTGGGCTCTGAACTTGTTTAGCCTACTAAAACTTCCAACGTACACAGCCTCTCCTGCTCAATCTGGCCAGAGCTCAACACCGAAATTGCGAACGTCCAGCCATTGCTCCTACACTAAAGGTGCCAGCCCTGAAAGCTCTTGCTGGTCCTCATCTCCCACTGGTAACCTCTCAAACGAACCACAAACACTTGGGCTCTGAACTTGTTTAGCCTACTAAAACTTCCAACGTGCACAGCCTCTCCTGCTCAATCTCGCCAGAGATCAACACCGAAATTGCGAACGTCCAAGGATTGCTCCTACACTAAAGGTGCCAGCCCTGAAAGCTCTTGCTGGTCCTCATCTCCCACTGGTAACCTCCCAAACGAACCACAAACACTTGGGCTCTGAACTTGTTTAGCCTACTAAAACTTCCAACGTACACAGCCTCTCCTGCTCAATCTGGCCAGAGCTCCACACCGACATTGCGAACGTCCAGCGATTGCTCCTACACTAAAGGTGCCAGCCCTGAAAGCTCTTGCTGGTCCTCATCTCCCACTGGTAACCTCTCAAACGAACCACAAACACTTGGGCTCTGAACTTGTTTAGCCTACTAAAACTTCCAACGTACACAGCCTCTCCTGCTCAATCTGCCCAAAATTCACCAACGAAATTGCGAACGTCCAGCGATTGCTCCTACACTAAAGGTGCCAGCCCTGAAAGCTCTTGCTGGTCCTCATCTCCCACTGGTAACCTCTCAAACCAACCACAAACACTTGGGCTCTGAACTTGTTTAGCCTACTAAAACTTCCAACGTACACAGCCTCTCCTGCTCAGTCTGGCCAGAGCTCAACACCGAAATTGCGAACGTCCAGGGATTGCTCCTACACTAAAGGTGCCAGCCCTGAAAGCTCTTGCTGGTCCTCATCTCCCACTGGTAACCTCTCAAACGAACCACAAACACTTGGCCTCTGAACTTGTTTAGCCTACTAAAACTTCCAACGTACACAGCCTCTCCTGCTCAATCTGGCCAGAGCTCCACACCGAAATTGTGAACGTCCAGGGATTGCTCCTACACTAAAGGTGCCAGCCCTGAAAGCTCTTGCTGGTCCTCATCTCCCACTGGTAACCTCTCAAATGAACCACAAACACTTGGGCTCTGAACTTGTTTAGCCTACTAAAACTTCCAACGTACACAGCCTCTCCTGCTCAATCTGGCCAGAGCTCAACTCCGAAATTGCGAACGTCCAGGGATTGCTCCTACACTAAAGGTGCCAGCCCTGAAAGCTCTTGCTGGTCCTCATCTCCCACTGGTAACCTCTCAAACGAACCACAAACACTTGGGCTCTGAACTTGTTTAGCCCACTAAAACTTCCAACGTACACAGCCTCTCCTGCTCAATCTGGCCAGAGCTCAACTCCGAAATTGCGAACGTCCAGCGATTGCTCCTACACTAAAGGTGCCAGCCCTGAAAGCTCTTGCTGGTCCTCATCTCCCACTGGTAACCTCTCAAACGAACCACAAACACTTGGGCTCTGAACTTGTTTAGCCTACTAAAACTTCCAACGTACACAGCCTCTCCTGCTCAATCTGGCCAGAGCTCAACACCGAAATTGTGAACGTCCAGGGATTGCTCCTACACTAAAGGTGCCAGCCCTGAAAGCTCTTGCTGGTCCTCATCTCCCACTGGTAACCTCTCAAACGAACCACAAACACTTGGGCTCTGAACTTGTTTAGCCTACTAAAACTTCCAACGTACACAGCCTCTCCTGCTCAATCTGGCCAGAGCTCCACACCGAAATTGTGAACGTCCAGGGATTGCTCCTACACTAAAGGTGCCAGCCCTGAAAGCTCTTGCTGGTCCTCATCTCCCACTGGTAACCTCTCAAACGAACCACAAACACTTGGGCTCTGAACTTGTTTAGCCTACTAAAACTTCCAACGTACACAGCCTCTCCTGCTCAATCTGGCCAGAGCTCAACACCGACATTGCAAACGTCCAGCGATTGCTCCTACACTAAAGGTGCCAGCCCTGAAAGCTCTTGCTGGTCCTCATCTCCCACTGGTAACCTCTCAAACGAACCACAAACACTTGGCCTCTGAACTTGTTTAGCCTACTAAAACTTCCAACGTACACAGCCTCTCCTGCTCAATCTGGCCAGAGCTCAACACCGAAATTGCGAACGTCCAAGGATTGCTCCTACACTAAAGGTGCCAGCCCTGAAAGCTCTTGCTGGTCCTCATCTCCCACTGGTAACGTCTCAAACGAACCACAAACACTTGGGCTCTGAACTTGTTTAGCCTACTAAAACTTCCAACGTACACAGCCTCTCCTGCTCAATCTGGCCAGAGCTCCACACCGAAATTGCGAACGTCCAAGGATTGCTCCTACACTAAAGGTGCCAGCCCTGAAAGCTCTTGCTGGTCCTCATCTCCCACTGGTAACCTCTCAAACGAACCACAAACACTTGGCCTCTGAACTTGTTTAGCCTACTAAAACTTCCAACGTACACAGCCTCTCCTGCTCAATCTGGCCAGAGCTCAACTCCGAAATTGCGAACGTCCAGCGATTGCTCCTACACTAAAGGTGCCAGCCCTGAAAGCTCTTGCTGGTCCTCATCTCCCACTGGTAACCTCTCAAACGAACCACAAACACTTGGGCTCTGAACTTGTTTAGCCCACTAAAACTTCCAACGTACACAGCCTCTCCTGCTCAATCTGGCCAGAGCTCAACTCCGAAATTGCGAACGTCCAGCGATTGCTCCTACACTAAAGGTGCCAGCCCTGAAAGCTCTTGCTGGTCCTCATCTCCCACTGGTAACCTCTCAAACGAACCACAAACACTTGGGCTCTGAACTTGTTTAGCCTACTAAAACTTCCAACGTACACAGCCTCTCCTGCTCAATCTGGCCAGAGCTCAACACCGACATTGCGAACGTCCAGCGATTGCTCCTACACTAAAGGTGCCAGCCCTGAAAGCTCTTGCTGGTCCTCATCTCCCACTGGTAACCTCTCAAACGAACCACAAACACTTGGGCTCTGAACTTGTTTAGCCTACTAAAACTTCCAACGTACACAGCCTCTCCTGCTCAATCTGGCCAGAGCTCAACACCGACATTGCGAACGTCCAGCGATTGCTCCTACACTAAAGGTGCCAGCCCTGAAAGCTCTTGCTGGTCCTCATCTCCCACTGGTAACCTCTCAAACGAACCACAAACACTTGGGCTCTGAACTTGTTTAGCCCACTAAAACTTCCAACGTACACAGCCTCTCCTGCTCAATCTGGCCAAAATTCAACACCGAAATTGTGAACGTCCAGGGATTGCTCCTACACTAAAGGTGCCAGCCCTGAAAGCTCTTGCTGGTCCTCATCTCCCACTGGTAACCTCTCAAACGAACCACAAACACTTGGGCTCTGAACTTGTTTAGCCCACTAAAACTTCCAACGTACACAGCCTCTCCTGCTCAATCTGGCCAGAGCTCAACACCGACATTGCGAACGTCCAAGGATTGCTCCTACACTAAAGGTGCCAGCCCTGAAAGCTCTTGCTGGTCCTCATCTCCCACTGGTAACCTCTCAAACGAACCACAAACACTTGGGCTCTGAACTTGTTTAGCCTACTAAAACTTCCAACGTACACAGCCTCTCCTGCTCAATCTGGCCAGAGCTCCACACCGAAATTGTGAACGTCCAGGGATTGCTCCTACACTAAAGGTGCCAGCCCTGAAAGCTCTTGCTGGTCCTCATCTCCCACTGGTAACCTCTCAAACGAACCACAAACACTTGGCCTCTGAACTTGTTTAGCCTACTAAAACTTCCAACGTACACAGCCTCTCCTGCTCAATCTGGCCAGAGCTCAACACCGACATTGCGAACGTCCAGCGATTGCTCCTACACTAAAGGTGCCAGCCCTGAAAGCTCTTGCTGGTCCTCATCTCCCACTGGTAACCTCTCAAACGAACCACAAACACTTGGCCTCTGAACTTGTTTAGCCTACTAAAACTTCCAACGTACACAGCCTCTCCTGCTCAATCTGGCCAGAGCTCAACACCGACATTGCGAACGTCCAGCGATTGCTCCTACACTAAAGGTGCCAGCCCTGAAAGCTCTTGCTGGTCCTCATCTCCCACTGGTAACCTCTCAAACGAACCACAAACACTTGGGCTCTGAACTTGTTTAGCCTACTAAAACTTCCAACGTACACAGCCTCTCCTGCTCAATCTGGCCAGAGCTCCACACCGAAATTGCGAACGTCCAAGGATTGCTCCTACACTAAAGGTGCCAGCCCTGAAAGCTCTTGCTGGTCCTCATCTCCCACTGGTAACCTCTCAAACGAACCACAAACACTTGGCCTCTGAACTTGTTTAGCCTACTAAAACTTCCAACGTACACAGCCTCTCCTGCTCAATCTGGCCAGAGCTCAACTCCGAAATTGCGAACGTCCAGCGATTGCTCCTACACTAAAGGTGCCAGCCCTGAAAGCTCTTGCTGGTCCTCATCTCCCACTGGTAACCTCTCAAACGAACCACAAACACTTGGGCTCTGAACTTGTTTAGCCCACTAAAACTTCCAACGTACACAGCCTCTCCTGCTCAATCTGGCCAGAGCTCAACTCCGAAATTGCGAACGTCCAGGGATTGCTCCTACACTAAAGGTGCCAGCCCTGAAAGCTCTTGCTGGTCCTCATCTCCCACTGGTAACCTCTCAAACGAACCACAAACACTTGGGCTCTGAACTTGTTTAGCCTACTAAAACTTCCAACGTACACAGCCTCTCCTGCTCAATCTGGCCAGAGCTCAACACCGACATTGCGAACGTCCAGCGATTGCTCCTACACTAAAGGTGCCAGCCCTGAAAGCTCTTGCTGGTCCTCATCTCCCACTGGTAACCTCTCAAACGAACCACAAACACTTGGGCTCTGAACTTGTTTAGCCTACTAAAACTTCCAACGTACACAGCCTCTCCTGCTCAATCTGGCCAGAGCTCAACACCGACATTGCGAACGTCCAGCGATTGCTCCTACACTAAAGGTGCCAGCCCTGAAAGCTCTTGCTGGTCCTCATCTCCCACTGGTAACCTCTCAAACGAACCACAAACACTTGGGCTCTGAACTTGTTTAGCCTACTAAAACTTCCAACGTACACAGCCTCTCCTGCTCAGTCTGGCCAGAGCTCAACACCGAAATTGCGAACGTCCAGGGATTGCTCCTACACTAAAGGTGCCAGCCCTGAAAGCTCTTGCTGGTCCTCATCTCCCACTGGTAACGTCTCAAACGAACCACAAACACTTGGGCTCTGAACTTGTTTAGCCTACTAAAACTTCCAACGTACACAGCCTCTCCTGCTCAATCTGGCCAGAGCTCCACACCGAAATTGTGAACGTCCAGGGATTGCTCCTACACTAAATGTGCCAGCCCTGAAAGCTCTTGCTGGTCCTCATCTCCCACTGGTAACCTCTCAAACGAACCACAAACACTTGGCCTCTGAACTTGTTTAGCCTACTAAAACTTCCAACGTACACAGCCTCTCCTGCTCAATCTGGCCAAAATTCAACACCGACATTGTGAACGTCCAGGGATTGCTCCTACACTAAAGGTGCCAGCCCTGAAAGCTCTTGCTGGTCCTCATCTCCCACTGGTAACCTCTCAAACGAACCACAAACACTTGGGCTCTGAACTTGTTTAGCCTACTAAAACTTCCAACGTACACAGCCTCTCCTGCTCAATCTGGCCAGAGCTCAACACCGACATTGCGAACGTCCAGCGATTGCTCCTACACTAAAGGTGCCAGCCCTGAAAGCTCTTGCTGGTCCTCATCTCCCACTGGTAACCTCTCAAACGAACCACAAACACTTGGGCTCTGAACTTGTTTAGCCTACTAAAACTTCCAACGTACACAGCCTCTCCTGCTCAATCTGGCCAAAATTCAACACCGAAATTGTGAACGTCCAGGGATTGCTCCTACACTAAAGGTGCCAGCCCTGAAAGCTCTTGCTGGTCCTCATCTCCCACTGGTAACCTCTCAAACGAACCACAAACACTTGGGCTCTGAACTTGTTTAGCCCACTAAAACTTCCAACGTACACAGCCTCTCCTGCTCAATCTGGCCAGAGCTCAACACCGACATTGCGAACGTCCAAGGATTGCTCCTACACTAAAGGTGCCAGCCCTGAAAGCTCTTGCTGGTCCTCATCTCCCACTGGTAACCTCTCAAACGAACCACAAACACTTGGGCTCTGAACTTGTTTAGCCTACTAAAACTTCCAACGTACACAGCCTCTCCTGCTCAATCTGGCCAGAGCTCCACACCGAAATTGTGAACGTCCAGGGATTGCTCCTACACTAAAGGTGCCAGCCCTGAAAGCTCTTGCTGGTCCTCATCTCCCACTGGTAACCTCTCAAACGAACCACAAACACTTGGGCTCTGAACTTGTTTAGCCTACTAAAACTTCCAACGTACACAGCCTCTCCTGCTCAATCTGGCCAGAGCTCAACACCGACATTGCGAACGTCCAGCGATTGCTCCTACACTAAAGGTGCCAGCCCTGAAAGCTCTTGCTGGTCCTCATCTCCCACTGGTAACCTCTCAAACGAACCACAAACACTTGGCCTCTGAACTTGTTTAGCCTACTAAAACTTCCAACGTACACAGCCTCTCCTGCTCAATCTGGCCAGAGCTCAACACCGACATTGCGAACGTCCAGGGATTGCTCCTACACTAAAGGTGCCAGCCCTGAAAGCTCTTGCTGGTCCTCATCTCCCACTGGTAACGTCTCAAACGAACCACAAACACTTGGGCTCTGAACTTGTTTAGCCTACTAAAACTTCCAACGTACACAGCCTCTCCTGCTCAATCTGGCCAGAGCTCCACACCGAAATTGCGAACGTCCAAGGATTGCTCCTACACTAAAGGTGCCAGCCCTGAAAGCTCTTGCTGGTCCTCATCTCCCACTGGTAACCTCTCAAACGAACCACAAACACTTGGCCTCTGAACTTGTTTAGCCTACTAAAACTTCCAACGTACACAGCCTCTCCTGCTCAATCTGGCCAGAGCTCAACTCCGAAATTGCGAACGTCCAGCGATTGCTCCTACACTAAAGGTGCCAGCCCTGAAAGCTCTTGCTGGTCCTCATCTCCCACTGGTAACCTCTCAAACGAACCACAAACACTTGGGCTCTGAACTTGTTTAGCCCACTAAAACTTCCAACGTACACAGCCTCTCCTGCTCAATCTGGCCAGAGCTCAACTCCGAAATTGCGAACGTCCAGGGATTGCTCCTACACTAAAGGTGCCAGCCCTGAAAGCTCTTGCTGGTCCTCATCTCCCACTGGTAACCTCTCAAACGAACCACAAACACTTGGGCTCTGAACTTGTTTAGCCTACTAAAACTTCCAACGTACACAGCCTCTCCTGCTCAATCTGGCCAGAGCTCAACACCGACATTGCGAACGTCCAGCGATTGCTCCTACACTAAAGGTGCCAGCCCTGAAAGCTCTTGCTGGTCCTCATCTCCCACTGGTAACCTCTCAAACGAACCACAAACACTTGGGCTCTGAACTTGTTTAGCCTACTAAAACTTCCAACGTACACAGCCTCTCCTGCTCAATCTGGCCAGAGCTCAACACCGACATTGCGAACGTCCAGCGATTGCTCCTACACTAAAGGTGCCAGCCCTGAAAGCTCTTGCTGGTCCTCATCTCCCACTGGTAACCTCTCAAACGAACCACAAACACTTGGCCTCTGAACTTGTTTAGCCTACTAAAACTTCCAACGTACACAGCCTCTCCTGCTCAGTCTGGCCAGAGCTCAACACCGAAATTGCGAACGTCCAGGGATTGCTCCTACACTAAAGGTGCCAGCCCTGAAAGCTCTTGCTGGTCCTCATCTCCCACTGGTAACGTCTCAAACGAACCACAAACACTTGGGCTCTGAACTTGTTTAGCCTACTAAAACTTCCAACGTACACAGCCTCTCCTGCTCAATCTGGCCAGAGCTCCACACCGAAATTGTGAACGTCCAGGGATTGCTCCTACACTAAAGGTGCCAGCCCTGAAAGCTCTTGCTGGTCCTCATCTCCCACTGGTAACCTCTCAAACGAACCACAAACACTTGGGCTCTGAACTTGTTTAGCCCACTAAAACTTCCAACGTACACAGCCTCTCCTGCTCAATCTGGCCAAAATTCAACACCGAAATTGTGAACGTCCAGGGATTGCTCCTACACTAAAGGTGCCAGCCCTGAAAGCTCTTGCTGGTCCTCATCTCCCACTGGTAACCTCTCAAACGAACCACAAACACTTGGGCTCTGAACTTGTTTAGCCCACTAAAACTTCCAACGTACACAGCCTCTCCTGCTCAATCTGGCCAGAGCTCAACACCGACATTGCGAACGTTCAAGGATTGCTCCTACACTAAAGGTGCCAGCCCTGAAAGCTCTTGCTGGTCCTCATCTCCCACTGGTAACCTCTCAAACGAACCACAAACACTTGGGCTCTGAACTTGTTTAGCCTACTAAAACTTCCAACGTACACAGCCTCTCCTGCTCAATCTGGCCAGAGCTCCACACCGAAATTGTGAACGTCCAGGGATTGCTCCTACACTAAAGGTGCCAGCCCTGAAAGCTCTTGCTGGTCCTCATCTCCCACTGGTAACCTCTCAAACGAACCACAAACACTTGGGCTCTGAACTTGTTTAGCCTACTAAAACTTCCAACGTACACAGCCTCTCCTGCTCAATCTGGCCAGAGCTCAACACCGACATTGCGAACGTCCAGCGATTGCTCCTACACTAAAGGTGCCAGCCCTGAAAGCTCTTGCTGGTCCTCATCTCCCACTGGTAACCTCTCAAACGAACCACAAACACTTGGCCTCTGAACTTGTTTAGCCTACTAAAACTTCCAACGTACACAGCCTCTCCTGCTCAATCTGGCCAGAGCTCAACACCGACATTGCGAACGTCCAGCGATTGCTCCTACACTAAAGGTGCCAGCCCTGAAAGCTCTTGCTGGTCCTCATCTCCCACTGGTAACCTCTCAAACGAACCACAAACACTTGGCCTCTGAACTTGTTTAGCCTACTAAAACTTCCAACGTACACAGCCTCTCCTGCTCAATCTGGCCAGAGCTCAACACCGACATTGCGAACGTCCAGCGATTGCTCCTACACTAAAGGTGCCAGCCCTGAAAGCTCTTGCTGGTCCTCATCTCCCACTGGTAACCTCTCAAACGAACCACAAACACTTGGGCTCTGAACTTGTTTAGCCTACTAAAACTTCCAACGTACACAGCCTCTCCTGCTCAATCTGGCCAGAGCTCCACACCGAAATTGCGAACGTCCAAGGATTGCTCCTACACTAAAGGTGCCAGCCCTGAAAGCTCTTGCTGGTCCTCATCTCCCACTGGTAACCTCTCAAACGAACCACAAACACTTGGCCTCTGAACTTGTTTAGCCTACTAAAACTTCCAACGTACACAGCCTCTCCTGCTCAATCTGGCCAGAGCTCAACTCCGAAATTGCGAACGTCCAGCGATTGCTCCTACACTAAAGGTGCCAGCCCTGAAAGCTCTTGCTGGTCCTCATCTCCCACTGGTAACCTCTCAAACGAACCACAAACACTTGGGCTCTGAACTTGTTTAGCCCACTAAAACTTCCAACGTACACAGCCTCTCCTGCTCAATCTGGCCAGAGCTCAACTCCGAAATTGCGAACGTCCAGGGATTGCTCCTACACTAAAGGTGCCAGCCCTGAAAGCTCTTGCTGGTCCTCATCTCCCACTGGTAACCTCTCAAACGAACCACAAACACTTGGGCTCTGAACTTGTTTAGCCTACTAAAACTTCCAACGTACACAGCCTCTCCTGCTCAATCTGGCCAGAGCTCAACACCGACATTGCGAACGTCCAGCGATTGCTCCTACACTAAAGGTGCCAGCCCTGAAAGCTCTTGCTGGTCCTCATCTCCCACTGGTAACCTCTCAAACGAACCACAAACACTTGGGCTCTGAACTTGTTTAGCCTACTAAAACTTCCAACGTACACAGCCTCTCCTGCTCAATCTGGCCAGAGCTCAACACCGACATTGCGAACGTCCAGCGATTGCTCCTACACTAAAGGTGCCAGCCCTGAAAGCTCTTGCTGGTCCTCATCTCCCACTGGTAACCTCTCAAACGAACCACAAACACTTGGCCTCTGAACTTGTTTAGCCTACTAAAACTTCCAACGTACACAGCCTCTCCTGCTCAGTCTGGCCAGAGCTCAACACCGAAATTGCGAACGTCCAGGGATTGCTCCTACACTAAAGGTGCCAGCCCTGAAAGCTCTTGCTGGTCCTCATCTCCCACTGGTAACGTCTCAAACGAACCACAAACACTTGGGCTCTGAACTTGTTTAGCCTACTAAAACTTCCAACGTACACAGCCTCTCCTGCTCAATCTGGCCAGAGCTCCACACCGAAATTGTGAACGTCCAGGGATTGCTCCTACACTGAAGGTGCCAGCCCTGAAAGCTCTTGCTGGTCCTCATCTCCCACTGGTAACCTCTCAAACGAACCACAAACACTTGGCCTCTGAACTTGTTTAGCCTACTAAAACTTCCAACGTACACAGCCTCTCCTGCTCAATCTGGCCAAAATTCAACACCGACATTGTGAACGTCCAGGGATTGCTCCTACACTAAAGGTGCCAGCCCTGAAAGCTCTTGCTGGTCCTCATCTCCCACTGGTAACCTCTCAAACGAACCACAAACACTTGGGCTCTGAACTTGTTTAGCCTACTAAAACTTCCAACGTACACAGCCTCTCCTGCTCAATCTGGCCAGAGCTCAACACCGACATTGCGAACGTCCAGCGATTGCTCCTACACTAAAGGTGCCAGCCCTGAAAGCTCTTGCTGGTCCTCATCTCCCACTGGTAACCTCTCAAACGAACCACAAACACTTGGGCTCTGAACTTGTTTAGCCTACTAAAACTTCCAACGTACACAGCCTCTCCTGCTCAATCTGGCCAAAATTCAACACCGAAATTGTGAACGTCCAGGGATTGCTCCTACACTAAAGGTGCCAGCCCTGAAAGCTCTTGCTGGTCCTCATCTCCCACTGGTAACCTCTCAAACGAACCACAAACACTTGGGCTCTGAACTTGTTTAGCCCACTAAAACTTCCAACGTACACAGCCTCTCCTGCTCAATCTGGCCAGAGCTCAACACCGACATTGCGAACGTCCAAGGATTGCTCCTACACTAAAGGTGCCAGCCCTGAAAGCTCTTGCTGGTCCTCATCTCCCACTGGTAACCTCTCAAACGAACCACAAACACTTGGGCTCTGAACTTGTTTAGCCTACTAAAACTTCCAACGTACACAGCCTCTCCTGCTCAGTCTGGCCAGAGCTCAACACCGAAATTGCGAACGTCCAGGGATTGCTCCTACACTAAAGGTGCCAGACCTGAAAGCTCTTGCTGGTCCTCATCTCCCACTGGTAACCTCTCAAACGAACCACAAACACTTGGGCTCTGAACTTGTTTAGCCTACTAAAACTTCCAACGTACACAGCCTCTCCTGCTCAATCTGGCCAGAGCTCAACACCGACATTGCGAACGTCCAGCGATTGCTCCTACACTAAAGGTGCCAGCCCTGAAAGCTCTTGCTGGTCCTCATCTCCCACTGGTAACCTCTCAAACGAACCACAAACACTTGGCCTCTGAACTTGTTTAGCCTACTAAAACTTCCAACGTACACAGCCTCTCCTGCTCAATCTGGCCAGAGCTCAACACCGACATTGCGAACGTCCAGGGATTGCTCCTACACTAAAGGTGCCAGCCCTGAAAGCTCTTGCTGGTCCTCATCTCCCACTGGTAACGTCTCAAACGAACCACAAACACTTGGGCTCTGAACTTGTTTAGCCTACTAAAACTTCCAACGTACACAGCCTCTCCTGCTCAATCTGGCCAGAGCTCCACACCGAAATTGCGAACGTCCAAGGATTGCTCCTACACTAAAGGTGCCAGCCCTGAAAGCTCTTGCTGGTCCTCATCTCCCACTGGTAACCTCTCAAACGAACCACAAACACTTGGCCTCTGAACTTGTTTAGCCTACTAAAACTTCCAACGTACACAGCCTCTCCTGCTCAATCTGGCCAGAGCTCAACTCCGAAATTGCGAACGTCCAGCGATTGCTCCTACACTAAAGGTGCCAGCCCTGAAAGCTCTTGCTGGTCCTCATCTCCCACTGGTAACCTCTCAAACGAACCACAAACACTTGGGCTCTGAACTTGTTTAGCCCACTAAAACTTCCAACGTACACAGCCTCTCCTGCTCAATCTGGCCAGAGCTCAACTCCGAAATTGCGAACGTCCAGGGATTGCTCCTACACTAAAGGTGC
Source organism: Gavia stellata (assembly GCF_030936135.1). Classification (NCBI taxonomy): domain Eukaryota; kingdom Metazoa; phylum Chordata; class Aves; order Gaviiformes; family Gaviidae; genus Gavia; species Gavia stellata. Next base: position 11,025 of record NW_026776287.1, on the reverse strand, counting down.
CAGCCCTGAAAGCTCTTGCTGGTCCTCATCTCCCACTGGTAACCTCTCAAACGAACCACAAACACTTGGGCTCTGAACTTGTTTAGCCTACTAAAACTTCCAACGTACACAGCCTCTCCTGCTCAATCTGGCCAGAGCTCAACACCGACATTGCGAACGTCCAGCGATTGCTCCTACACTAAAGGTGCCAGCCCTGAAAGCTCTTGCTGGTCCTCATCTCCCACTGGTAACCTCTCAAACGAACCACAAACACTTGGGCTCTGAACTTGTTTAGCCTACTAAAACTTCCAACGTACACAGCCTCTCCTGCTCAATCTGGCCAGAGCTCAACACCGACATTGCGAACGTCCAGCGATTGCTCCTACACTAAAGGTGCCAGCCCTGAAAGCTCTTGCTGGTCCTCATCTCCCACTGGTAACCTCTCAAACGAACCACAAACACTTGGGCTCTGAACTTGTTTAGCCTACTAAAACTTCCAACGTACACAGCCTCTCCTGCTCAGTCTGGCCAGAGCTCAACACCGAAATTGCGAACGTCCAGGGATTGCTCCTACACTAAAGGTGCCAGCCCTGAAAGCTCTTGCTGGTCCTCATCTCCCACTGGTAACGTCTCAAACGAACCACAAACACTTGGGCTCTGAACTTGTTTAGCCTACTAAAACTTCCAACGTACACAGCCTCTCCTGCTCAATCTGGCCAGAGCTCAACACCGAAATTGTGAACGTCCAGCGATTGCTCCTACACTAAAGGTGCCAGCCCTGAAAGCTCTTGCTGGTCCTCATCTCCCACTGGTAACCTCTCAAACGAACCACAAACACTTGGGCTCTGAACTTGTTTAGCCTACTAAAACTTCCAACGTACACAGCCTCTCCTGCTCAATCTGGCCAAAATTCAACACCGAAATTGTGAACGTCCAGCGATTGCTCCTACACTAAAGGTGCCAGCCCTGAAAGCTCTTGCTGGTCCTCATCTCCCACTGGTAACCTCTCAAACGAACCACAAACACTTGGGCTCTGAACTTGTTTAGCCCACTAAAACTTCCAACGTACACAGCCTCTCCTGCTCAATCTGGCCAGAGCTCAACACCGACATTGCGAACGTCCAGCGATTGCTCCTACACTAAAGGTGCCAGCCCTGAAAGCTCTTGCTGGTCCTCATCTCCCACTGGTAACCTCTCAAACGAACCACAAACACTTGGGCTCTGAACTTGTTTAGCCTACTAAAACTTCCAACGTACACAGCCTCTCCTGCTCAATCTGGCCAGAGCTCAACACCGACATTGCGAACGTCCAGCGATTGCTCCTACACTAAAGGTGCCAGCCCTGAAAGCTCTTGCTGGTCCTCATCTCCCACTGGTAACCTCTCAAACGAACCACAAACACTTGGGCTCTGAACTTGTTTAGCCTACTAAAACTTCCAACGTACACAGCCTCTCCTGCTCAATCTGGCCAGAGCTCCACACCGAAATTGTGAACGTCCAGGGATTGCTCCTACACTAAAGGTGCCAGCCCTGAAAGCTCTTGCTGGTCCTCATCTCCCACTGGTAACCTCTCAAACGAACCACAAACACTTGGGCTCTGAACTTGTTTAGCCCACTAAAACTTCCAACGTACACAGCCTCTCCTGCTCAATCTGGCCAGAGCTCAACTCCGAAATTGCGAACGTCCAGGGATTGCTCCTACACTAAAGGTGCCAGCCCTGAAAGCTCTTGCTGGTCCTCATCTCCCACTGGTAACCTCTCAAACGAACCACAAACACTTGGGCTCTGAACTTGTTTAGCCTACTAAAACTTCCAACGTACACAGCCTCTCCTGCTCAATCTGGCCAAAATTCAACACCGAAATTGCGAACGTCCAAGGATTGCTCCTACACTAAAGGTGCCAGCCCTGAAAGCTCTTGCTGGTCCTCATCTCCCACTGGTAACCTCTCAAACGAACCACAAACACTTGGGCTCTGAACTTGTTTAGCCTACTAAAACTTCCAACGTACACAGCCTCTCCTGCTCAATCTGGCCAGAGCTCAACTCCGAAATTGCGAACGTCCAGGGATTGCTCCTACACTAAAGGTGCCAGCCCTGAAAGCTCTTGCTGGTCCTCATCTCCCACTGGTAACCTCTCAAACGAACCACAAACACTTGGGCTCTGAACTTGTTTAGCCCACTAAAACTTCCAACGTACACAGCCTCTCCTGCTCAGTCTGGCCAGAGCTCAACACCGAAATTGCGAACGTCCAGCGATTGCTCCTACACTAAAGGTGCCAGCCCTGAAAGCTCTTGCTGGTCCTCATCTCCCACTGGTAACCTCTCAAACGAACCACAAACACTTGGGCTCTGAACTTGTTTAGCCTACTAAAACTTCCAACGTACACAGCCTCTCCTGCTCAATCTGGCCAGAGCTCAACTCCGAAATTGCGAACGTCCAGGGATTGCTCCTACACTAAAGGTGCCAGCCCTGAAAGCTCTTGCTGGTCCTCATCTCCCACTGGTAACCTCTCAAACGAACCACAAACACTTGGGCTCTGAACTTGTTTAGCCCACTAAAACTTCCAACGTACACAGCCTCTCCTGCTCAGTCTGGCCAGAGCTCAACACCGAAATTGCGAACGTCCAGCGATTGCTCCTACACTAAAGGTGCCAGCCCTGAAAGCTCTTGCTGGTCCTCATCTCCCACTGGTAACCTCTCAAACGAACCACAAACACTTGGCCTCTGAACTTGTTTAGCCTACTAAAACTTCCAACGTGCACAGCCTCTCCTGCTCAATCTGGCCAGAGCTCCACACCGAAATTGTGAACGTCCAGGGATTGCTCCTACACTAAAGGTGCCAGCCCTGAAAGCTCTTGCTGGTCCTCATCTCCCACTGGTAACCTCTCAAACGAACCACAAACACTTGGGCTCTGAACTTGTTTAGCCTACTAAAACTTCCAACGTACACAGCCTCTCCTGCTCAATCTGGCCAGAGCTCAACTCCGAAATTGCGAACGTCCAGGGATTGCTCCTACACTAAAGGTGCCAGCCCTGAAAGCTCTTGCTGGTCCTCATCTCCCACTGGTAACCTCTCAAACGAACCACAAACACTTGGGCTCTGAACTTGTTTAGCCCACTAAAACTTCCAACGTACACAGCCTCTCCTGCTCAGTCTGGCCAGAGCTCAACACCGAAATTGCGAACGTCCAGCGATTGCTCCTACACTAAAGGTGCCAGCCCTGAAAGCTCTTGCTGGTCCTCATCTCCCACTGGTAACCTCTCAAACGAACCACAAACACTTGGCCTCTGAACTTGTTTAGCCTACTAAAACTTCCAACGTGCACAGCCTCTCCTGCTCAATCTGGCCAGAGCTCCACACCGAAATTGTGAACGTCCAGGGATTGCTCCTACACTAAAGGTGCCAGCCCTGAAAGCTCTTGCTGGTCCTCATCTCCCACTGGTAACCTCTCAAACGAACCACAAACACTTGGGCTCTGAACTTGTTTAGCCCACTAAAACTTCCAACGTACACAGCCTCTCCTGCTCAATCTGGCCAGAGCTCAACACCGAAATTGCGAACGTCCAGGGATTGCTCCTACACTAAAGGTGCCAGCCCTGAAAGCTCTTGCTGGTCCTCATCTCCCACTGGTAACCTCTCAAACGAACCACAAACACTTGGCCTCTGAACTTGTTTAGCCTACTAAAACTTCCAACGTACACAGCCTCTCCTGCTCAATCTGGCCAGAGCTCAACACCGACATTGCGAACGTCCAGCGATTGCTCCTACACTAAAGGTGCCAGCCCTGAAAGCTCTTGCTGGTCCTCATCTCCCACTGGTAACCTCTCAAACGAACCACAAACACTTGGGCTCTGAACTTGTTTAGCCTACTAAAACTTCCAACGTACACAGCCTCTCCTGCTCAATCTGGCCAGAGCTCAACACCAAAATTGCGAACGTCCAAGGATTGCTCCTACACTAAAGGTGCCAGCCCTGAAAGCTCTTGCTGGTCCTCATCTCCCACTGGTAACCTCTCAAAGGAACCACAAACACTTGGCCTCTGAACTTGTTTAGCCTACTAAAACTTCCAACGTACACAGCCTCTCCTGCTCAATCTGGCCAGAGCTCAACACCGAAATTGCGAACGTCCAGGGATTGCTCCTACACTAAAGGTGCCAGCCCTGAAAGCTCTTGCTGGTCCTCATCTCCCACTGGTAACCTCTCAAACGAACCACAAACACTTGGGCTCTGAACTTGTTTAGCCTACTAAAACTTCCAACGTACACAGCCTCTCCTGCTCAGTCTGGCCAGAGCTCAACACCGAAATTGCGAACGTCCAGGATTGCTCCTACACTAAAGGTGCCAGACCTGAAAGCTCTTGCTGGTCCTCATCTCCCACTGGTAACCTCTCAAACGAACCACAAACACTTGGGCTCTGAACTTGTTTAGCCTACTAAAACTTCCAACGTACACAGCCTCTCCTGCTCAATCTGGCCAGAGCTCCACACCGAAATTGTGAACGTCCAGGGATTGCTCCTACACTAAAGGTGCCAGCCCTGAAAGCTCTTGCTGGTCCTCATCTCCCACTGGTAACGTCTCAAACGAACCACAAACACTTGGGCTCTGAACTTGTTTAGCCTACTAAAACTTCCAACGTACACAGCCTCTCCTGCTCAATCTGGCCAAAATTCAACACCGAAATTGTGAACGTCCAGCGATTGCTCCTACACTAAAGGTGCCAGCCCTGAAAGCTCTTGCTGGTCCTCATCTCCCACTGGTAACCTCTCAAACGAACCACAAACACTTGGCCTCTGAACTTGTTTAGCCCACTAAAACTTCCAACGTACACAGCCTCTCCTGCTCAATCTGGCCAGAGCTCAACACCGACATTGCGAACGTCCAGCGATTGCTCCTACACTAAAGGTGCCAGCCCTGAAAGCTCTTGCTGGTCCTCATCTCCCACTGGTAACCTCTCAAACGAACCACAAACACTTGGGCTCTGAACTTGTTTAGCCTACTAAAACTTCCAACGTACACAGCCTCTCCTGCTCAATCTGGCCAGAGCTCAACTCCGAAATTGCGAACGTCCAGCGATTGCTCCTACACTAAAGGTGCCAGCCCTGAAAGCTCTTGCTGGTCCTCATCTCCCACTGGTAACCTCTCAAACGAACCACAAACACTTGGGCTCTGAACTTGTTTAGCCTACTAAAACTTCCAACGTACACAGCCTCTCCTGCTCAATCTGGCCAGAGCTCAACTCCGAAATTGCGAACGTCCAGGGATTGCTCCTACACTAAAGGTGCCAGCCCTGAAAGCTCTTGCTGGTCCTCATCTCCCACTGGTAACCTCTCAAACGAACCACAAACACTTGGGCTCTGAACTTGTTTAGCCTACTAAAACTTCCAACGTACACAGCCTCTCCTGCTCAATCTGGCCAGAGCTCAACACCGACATTGCGAACGTCCAGGGATTGCTCCTACACTAAAGGTGCCAGCCCTGAAAACTCTTGCTGGTCCTCATCTCCCACTGGTAACCTCTCAAACGAACCACAAACACTTGGGCTCTGAACTTGTTTAGCCTACTAAAACTTCCAACGTACACAGCCTCTCCTGCTCAATCTGGCCAGAGCTCAACACCGAAATTGCGAACGTCCAGCCATTGCTCCTACACTAAAGGTGCCAGCCCTGAAAGCTCTTGCTGGTCCTCATCTCCCACTGGTAACCTCTCAAACGAACCACAAACACTTGGGCTCTGAACTTGTTTAGCCTACTAAAACTTCCAACGTGCACAGCCTCTCCTGCTCAATCTCGCCAGAGATCAACACCGAAATTGCGAACGTCCAAGGATTGCTCCTACACTAAAGGTGCCAGCCCTGAAAGCTCTTGCTGGTCCTCATCTCCCACTGGTAACCTCCCAAACGAACCACAAACACTTGGGCTCTGAACTTGTTTAGCCTACTAAAACTTCCAATGTACACAGCCTCTCCTGCTCAATCTGGCCAGAGCTCCACACCGACATTGCGAACGTCCAGCGATTGCTCCTACACTAAAGGTGCCAGCCCTGAAAGCTCTTGCTGGTCCTCATCTCCCACTGGTAACCTCTCAAACGAACCACAAACACTTGGGCTCTGAACTTGTTTAGCTACTAAAACTTCCAACGTACACAGCCTCTCCTGCTCAATCTGCCCAAAATTTCACCAACGAAATTGCGAACGTCCAGGGATTGCTCCTACACTAAAGGTGCCAGCCCTGAAAGCTCTTGCTGGTCCTCATCTCCCACTGGTAAACCTCTCAAACCAACCACAAACACTTGGGCTCTGAACTTGTTTAGCCTACTAAAACTTCCAACGTACACAGCCTCTCCCTGCTCAGTCTGGCCAGAGCTCAACACCGAAATTGCGAACGTCCAGCGATTGCTCCTACACTAAAGGTGCCAGCCCTGAAAGCTCTTGCTGGTCCTCATCTCCCACTGGTAACCTCTCAAACGAACCACAAACACTTGGGCTCTGAACTTGTTTAGCCTACTAAAACTTCCAACGTACACAGCCTCTCCTGCTCAATCTGGCCAGAGCTCCACACCGAAATTGTGAACGTCCAGGGATTGCTCCTACACTAAAGGTGCCAGCCCTGAAAGCTCTTGCTGGTCCTCATCTCCCACTGGTAACCTCTCAAACGAACCACAAACACTTGGGCTCTGAACTTGTTTAGCCTACTAAAACTTCCAACGTACACAGCCTCTCCTGCTCAATCTGGCCAGAGCTCAACTCCGAAATTGCGAACGTCCAGGGATTGCTCCTACACTAAAGGTGCCAGCCCTGAAAGCTCTTGCTGGTCCTCATCTCCCACTGGTAACCTCTCAAACGAACCACAAACACTTGGGCTCTGAACTTGTTTAGCCCACTAAAACTTCCAACGTACACAGCCTCTCCTGCTCAATCTGGCCAGAGCTCAACTCCGAAATTGCGAACGTCCAAGGATTGCTCCTACACTAAAGGTGCCAGCCCTGAAAGCTCTTGCTGGTCCTCATCTCCCACTGGTAACCTCTCAAACGAACCACAAACACTTGGCCTCTGAACTTGTTTAGCCTACTAAAACTTCCAACGTACACAGCCTCTCCTGCTCAATCTGGCCAGAGCTCAACACCGAAATTGTGAACGTCCAGGGATTGCTCCTACACTAAAGGTGCCAGCCCTGAAAGCTCTTGCTGGTCCTCATCTCCCACTGGTAACCTCTCAAACGAACCACAAACACTTGGGCTCTGAACTTGTTTAGCCTACTAAAACTTCCAACGTACACAGCCTCTCCTGCTCAATCTGGCCAGAGCTCAACACCGAAATTGCGAACGTCCAGCGATTGCTCCTACACTAAAGGTGCCAGCCCTGAAAGCTCTTGCTGGTCCTCATCTCCCCCTGGTAACGTCTCAAACGAACCACAAACACTTGGCCTCTGAACTTGTTTAGCCCACTAAAACTTCCAACGTACACAGCCTCTCCTGCTCAATCTGGCCAGAGCTCAACACCAAAATTGCGAACGTCCAGGGATTGCTCCTACACTAAAGGTGCCAGCCCTGAAAGCTCTTGCTGGTCCTCATCTCCCACTGGTAACCTCTCAAACGAACCACAAACACTTGGGCTCTGAACTTGTTTAGCCTACTAAAACTTCCAACGTACACAGCCTCTCCTGCTCAATCTGGCCAGAGCTCAACACCGACATTGCGAACGTCCAGCGATTGCTCCTACACTAAAGGTGCCAGCCCTGAAAGCTCTTGCTGGTCCTCATCTCCCACTGGTAACCTCTCAAACGAACCACAAACACTTGGGCTCTGAACTTGTTTAGCCTACTAAAACTTCCAACGTACACAGCCTCTCCTGCTCAATCTGGCCAGAGCTCAACACCGAAATTGCGAACGTCCAAGGATTGCTCCTACACTAAAGGTGCCAGCCCTGAAAGCTCTTGCTGGTCCTCATCTCCCACTGGTAACCTCTCAAACGAACCACAAACACTTGGCCTCTGAACTTGTTTAGCCTACTAAAACTTCCAACGTACACAGCCTCTCCTGCTCAATCTGGCCAGAGCTCAACACCGACATTGCGAACGTCCAGCGATTGCTCCTACACTAAAGGTGCCAGCCCTGAAAGCTCTTGCTGGTCCTCATCTCCCACTGGTAACCTCTCAAACGAACCCACAAACACTTGGGCTCTGAACTTGTTTAGCCTACTAAAACTTCCAACGTACACAGCCTCTCCTGCTCAATCTGGCCAGAGCTCAACACCAAAATTGCGAACGTCCAAGGATTGCTCCTACACTAAAGGTGCCAGCCCTGAAAGCTCTTGCTGGTCCTCATCTCCCACTGGTAACCTCTCAAACGAACCACAAACACTTGGCCTCTGAACTTGTTTAGCCTACTAAAACTTCCAACGTACACAGCCTCTCCTGCTCAATCTGGCCAGAGCTCAACACCGAAATTGCGAACGTCCAGGGATTGCTCCTACACTAAAGGTGCCAGCCCTGAAAGCTCTTGCTGGTCCTCATCTCCCACTGGTAACCTCTCAAACGAACCACAAACACTTGGGCTCTGAACTTGTTTAGCCTACTAAAACTTCCAACGTACACAGCCTCTCCTGCTCAGTCTGGCCAGAGCTCAACACCGAAATTGCGAACGTCCAGGGATTGCTCCTACACTAAAGGTGCCAGACCTGAAAGCTCTTGCTGGTCCTCATCTCCCACTGGTAACCTCTCAAACGAACCACAAACACTTGGGCTCTGAACTTGTTTAGCCTACTAAAACTTCCAACGTACACAGCCTCTCCTGCTCAATCTGGCCAGAGCTCCACACCGAAATTGTGAACGTCCAGGGATTGCTCCTACACTAAAGGTGCCAGCCCTGAAAGCTCTTGCTGGTCCTCATCTCCCACTGGTAACGTCTCAAACGAACCACAAACACTTGGGCTCTGAACTTGTTTAGCCTACTAAAACTTCCAACGTACACAGCCTCTCCTGCTCAATCTGGCCAAAATTCAACACCGAAATTGTGAACGTCCAGCGATTGCTCCTACACTAAAGGTGCCAGCCCTGAAAGCTCTTGCTGGTCCTCATCTCCCACTGGTAACCTCTCAAACGAACCACAAACACTTGGGCTCTGAACTTGTTTAGCCCACTAAAACTTCCAACGTACACAGCCTCTCCTGCTCAATCTGGCCAGAGCTCAACACCGAAATTGCGAACGTCCAAGGATTGCTCCTACACTAAAGGTGCCAGCCCTGAAAGCTCTTGCTGGTCCTCATCTCCCACTGGTAACCTCTCAAACGAACCACAAACACTTGGGCTCTGAACTTGTTTAGCCTACTAAAACTTCCAACGTACACAGCCTCTCCTGCTCAATCTGGCCAAAATTCAACACCGAAATTGCGAACGTCCAAGGATTGCTCCTACACTAAAGGTGCCAGCCCTGAAAGCTCTTGCTGGTCCTCATCTCCCACTGGTAACCTCTCAAACGAACCACAAACACTTGGGCTCTGAACTTGTTTAGCCTACTAAAACTTCCAACGTACACAGCCTCTCCTGCTCAATCTGGCCAGAGCTCAACTCCGAAATTGCGAACGTCCAGGGATTGCTCCTACACTAAAGGTGCCAGCCCTGAAAGCTCTTGCTGGTCCTCATCTCCCACTGGTAACCTCTCAAACGAACCACAAACACTTGGGCTCTGAACTTGTTTAGCCTACTAAAACTTCCAACGTACACAGCCTCTCCTGCTCAATCTGGCCAGAGCTCAACACCGACATTGCGAACGTCCAGGGATTGCTCCTACACTAAAGGTGCCAGCCCTGAAAACTCTTGCTGGTCCTCATCTCCCACTGGTAACCTCTCAAACGAACCACAAACACTTGGCCTCTGAACTTGTTTAGCCTACTAAAACTTCCAACGTACACAGCCTCTCCTGCTCAATCTGGCCAGAGCTCAACACCGAAATTGCGAACGTCCAGCCATTGCTCCTACACTAAAGGTGCCAGCCCTGAAAGCTCTTGCTGGTCCTCATCTCCCACTGGTAACCTCTCAAACGAACCACAAACACTTGGGCTCTGAACTTGTTTAGCCTACTAAAACTTCCAACGTGCACAGCCTCTCCTGCTCAATCTCGCCAGAGATCAACACCGAAATTGCGAACGTCCAAGGATTGCTCCTACACTAAAGGTGCCAGCCCTGAAAGCTCTTGCTGGTCCTCATCTCCCACTGGTAACCTCCCAAACGAACCACAAACACTTGGGCTCTGAACTTGTTTAGCCTACTAAAACTTCCAATGTACACAGCCTCTCCTGCTCAATCTGGCCAGAGCTCCACACCGACATTGCGAACGTCCAGGGATTGCTCCTACACTAAAGGTGCCAGCCCTGAAAGCTCTTGCTGGTCCTCATCTCCCACTGGTAACCTCTCAAACGAACCACAAACACTTGGCCTCTGAACTTGTTTAGCCTACTAAAACTTCCAACGTACACAGCCTCTCCTGCTCAATCTGCCCAAAATTCACCAACGAAATTGCGAACGTCCAGGGATTGCTCCTACACTAAAGGTGCCAGCCCTGAAAGCTCTTGCTGGTCCTCATCTCCCACTGGTAACCTCTCAAACGAACCACAAACACTTGGGCTCTGAACTTGTTTAGCCTACTAAAACTTCCAACGTACACAGCCTCTCCTGCTCAATCTGGCCAGAGCTCCACACCGAAATTGTGAACGTCCAGGGATTGCTCCTACACTACAGGTGCCAGCCCTGAAAGCTCTTGCTGGTCCTCATCTCCCACTGGTAACCTCTCAAACGAACCACAAACACTTGGGCTCTGAACTTGTTTAGCCTACTAAAACTTCCAACGTACACAGCCTCTCCTGCTCAATCTGGCCAGAGCTCAACTCCGAAATTGCGAACGTCCAGGGATTGCTCCTACACTAAAGGTGCCAGCCCTGAAAGCTCTTGCTGGTCCTCATCTCCCACTGGTAACCTCTCAAACGAACCACAAACACTTGGGCTCTGAACTTGTTTAGCCCACTAAAACTTCCAACGTACACAGCCTCTCA
>NW_026776286.1:0-47070 GCF_030936135.1 Gavia stellata | reverse complement strand
TTTAGCCTACTAAAACTTCCAACGTACACAGCCTCTCCTGCTCAATCTGGCCAGAGCTCAACACCGACATTGCGAACGTCCAGGGATTGCTCCTACACTAAAGGTGCCAGCCCTGAAAGCTCTTGCTGGTCCTCATCTCCCACTGGTAACCTCTCAAACGAACCACAAACACTTGGGCTCTGAACTTGTTTAGCCTACTAAAACTTCCAACGTACACAGCCTCTCCTGCTCAATCTGGCCAGAGCTCAACACCGACATTGCGAACGTCCAGGGATTGCTCCTACACTAAAGGTGCCAGCCCTGAAAGCTCTTGCTGGTCCTCATCTCCCACTGGTAACCTCTCAAACGAACCACAAACACTTGGGCTCTGAACTTGTTTAGCCTACTAAAACTTCCAACGTACACAGCCTCTCCTGCTCAATCTGGCCAGAGCTCAACACCGACATTGCGAACGTCCAGGGATTGCTCCTACACTAAAGGTGCCAGTCCCTGAAAGCTCTTGCTGGTCCTCATCTCCCACTGGTAACCTCTCAAACGAACCACAAACACTTGGGCTCTGAACTTGTTTAGCCTACTAAAACTTCCAACGTACACAGCCTCTCCGGCTCAATCTGGCCAGAGCTCAACACCGACATTGCGAACGTCCAGCGATTGCTCCTACACTAAAGGTGCCAGCCCTGAAAGCTCTTGCTGGTCCTCATCTCCCACTGGTAACCTCTCAAACGAACCACAAACACTTGGCCTCTGAACTTGTTTAGCCTACTAAAACTTCCAACGTACACAGCCTCTCCTGCTCAATCTGGCCAGAGCTCAACACCGACATTGCGAACGTCCAGCGATTGCTCCTACACTAAAGGTGCCAGCCCTGAAAGCTCTTGCTGGTCCTCATCTCCCACTGGTAACCTCTCAAACGAACCACAAACACTTGGGCTCTGAACTTGTTTAGCCTACTAAAACTTCCAACGTACACAGCCTCTCCTGCTCAATCTGGCCAGAGCTCAACACCGAAATTGCGAACGTCCAGGGATTGCTCCTACACTAAAGGTGCCAGCCCTGAAAGCTCTTGCTGGTCCTCATCTCCCACTGGTAACCTCTCAAACGAACCACAAACACTTGGGCTCTGAACTTGTTTAGCCTACTAAAACTTCCAACGTACACAGCCTCTCCTGCTCAATCTGGCCAGAGCTCAACACCGAAATTGCGAACGTCCAGCGATTGCTCCTACACTAAAGGTGCCAGCCCTGAAAGCTCTTGCTGGTCCTCATCTCCCACTGGTAACCTCTCAAACGAACCACAAACACTTGGGCTCTGAACTTGTTTCGCCTACTAAAACTTCCAACGTACACAGCCTCTCCTGCTCAATCTGGCCAGAGCTCAACACCGAAATTGCGAACGTCCAGCGATTGCTCCTACACTAAAGGTGCCAGCCCTGAAAGCTCTTGCTGGTCCTCATCTCCCACTGGTAACCTCTCAAACGAACCACAAACACTTGGGCTCTCAACTTGTTTAGCCTACTAAAACTTCCAACGTACACAGCCTCTCCTGCTCAATCTGGCCAGAGCTCAACACCGACATTGCGAACGTCCAGGGATTGATCCTACACTAAAGTTGCCAGCCCTGAAAGCTCTTGCTGGTCCTCATCTCCCACTGGTAACCTCTCAAACGAACCACAAACACTTGGGCTCTGAACTTGTTTCGCCTACTAAAACTTCCAACGTACACAGCCTCTCCTGCTCAATCTGGCCAGAGCTCAACACCGACATTGCGAACGTCCAGGGATTGCTCCTACACTAAAGGTGCCAGCCCTGAAAGCTCTTGCTGGTCCTCATCTCCCACTGGTAACCTCTCAAACGAACCACAAACACTTGGGCTCTGAACTTGTTTAGCCTACTAAAACTTCCAACGTACACAGCCTCTCCTGCTCAATCTGGCCAGAGCTCAACACCGAAATTGCGAACGTCCAGGGATTGCTCCTACACTAAAGGTGCCAGCCCTGAAAGCTCTTGCTGGTCCTCATCTCCCACTGGTAACCTCTCAAACGAACCACAAACACTTGGGCTCTCAACTTGTTTCGCCTACTAAAACTTCCAACGTACACAGCCTCTCCTGCTCAATCTGGCCAGAGCTCAACACCGAAATTGCGAACGTCCAGCGATTGCTCCTACACTAAAGGTGCCAGCCCTGAAAGCTCTTGCTGGTCCTCATCTCCCACTGGTAACCTCTCAAACGAACCACAAACACTTGGCCTCTGAACTTGTTTAGCCTACTAAAACTTCCAACGTACACAGCCTCTCCTGCTCAATCTGGCCAGAGCTCAACACCGAAATTGCGAACGTCCAGCGATTGCTCCTACACTAAAGGTGCCAGCCCTGAAAGCTCTTGCTGGTCCTCATCTCCCACTGGTAACCTCTCAAACGAACCGCAAACACTTGGCCTCTGAACTTGTTTAGCCTACTAAAACTTCCAACGTACACAGCCTCTCCTGCTCAAGCAGCCCAAAATTCACCAGCGAAATTACGAACGTCCAGCGATTGCTCCTACACTAAAGGTGCCAGCCCTGAAAGCTCTTGCTGGTCCTCATCTCCCACTGGTAACCTCTCAAACGAACCACAAACACTTGGGCTCTGAACTTGTTTAGCCTACTAAAACTTCCAACGTACACAGCCTCTCCTGCTCAATCTGGCCAGAGCTCAACACCGAAATTGCGAACGTCCAGCGATTGCTCCTACACTAAAGGTGCCAGCCCTGAAAGCTCTTGCTGGTCCTCATCTCCCACTGGTAACCTCTCAAACGAACCACAAACACTTGGGCTCTGAACTTGTTTAGCCTACTAAAACTTCCAACGTACACAGCCTCTCCTGCTCAATCTGGCCAGAGCTCAACACCGACATTGCGAACGTCCAGGGATTGCTCCTACACTAAAGGTGCCAGCCCTGAAAGCTCTTGCTGGTCCTCATCTCCCACTGGTAACCTCTCAAACGAACCACAAACACTTGGGCTCTGAACTTGTTTAGCCTACTAAAACTTCCAACGTACACAGCCTCTCCTGCTCAATCTGGCCAGAGCTCAACACCGATATTGCGAACGTCCAGGGATTGATCCTACACTAAAGGTGCCAGCCCTGAAAGCTCTTGCTGGTCCTCATCTCCCACTGGTAACCTCTCAAACGAACCACAAACACTTGGGCTCTCAACTTGTTTAGCCTACTAAAACTTCCAACGTACACAGCCTCTCCTGCTCAATCTGGCCAGAGCTCAACACCGAAATTGCAAACGTCCAGCGATTGCTCCTACACTAAAGGTGCCAGCCCTGAAAGCTCTTGCTGGTCCTCATCTCCCACTGGTAACCTCTCAAACGAACCACAAACACTTGGGCTCTCAACTTGTTTAGCCTACTAAAACTTCCAACGTACACAGCCTCTCCTGCTCAATCTGGCCAGAGCTCAACACCGAAATTGCGAACGTCCAGCGATTGCTCCTACACTAAAGGTGCCAGCCCTGAAAGCTCTTGCTGGTCCTCATCTCCCACTGGTAACCTCTCAAACGAACCACAAACACTTGGGCTCTCAACTTGTTTAGCCTACTAAAACTTCCAACGTACACAGCCTCTCCTGCTCAATCTGGCCAGAGCTCAACACCGACATTGCGAACGTCCAGGGATTGCTCCTACACTAAAGGTGCCAGCCCTGAAAGCTCTTGCTGGTCCTCATCTCCCACTGGTAACCTCTCAAACGAACCACAAACACTTGGGCTCTGAACTTGTTTAGCCTACTAAAACTTCCAACGTACACAGCCTCTCCGGCTCTATCTGGCCAGAGCTCAACACCGAAATTGCGAACGTCCAGCGATTGCTCCTACACTAAAGGTGCCAGCCCTGAAAGCTCTAGCTGGTCCTCATCTCCCACTGGTAACCTCTCAAACGAACCACAAACACTTGGGCTCTGAACTTGTTTAGCCTACTAAAACTTCCAACGTACACAGCCTCTCCTGCTCAATCTGGCCAGAGCTCAACACCGAAATTGCGAACGTCCAGCGATTGCTCCTACACTAAAGGTGCCAGCCCTGAAAGCTCTTGCTGGTCCTCATCTCCCACTGGTAACCTCTCAAACGAACCACAAACACTTGGGCTCTCAACTTGTTTAGCCTACTAAAACTTCCAACGTACACAGCCTCTCCTGCTCAATCTGGCCAGAGCTCAACACCGAAATTGCGAACGTCCAGGGATTGCTCCTACACTAAAGGTGCCAGCCCTGAAAGCTCTTGCTGGTCCTCATCTCCCACTGGTAACCTCTCAAACGAACCACAAACACTTGGGCTCTGAACTTGTTTAGCCTACTAAAACTTCCAACGTACACAGCCTCTCCTGCTCAATCTGGCCAGAGCTCAACACCGAAATTGCGAACGTCCAGCGATTGCTCCTACACTAAAGGTGCCAGCCCTGAAAGCTCTTGCTGGTCCTCATCTCCCACTGGTAACCTCTCAAACGAACCACAAACACTTGGGCTCTGAACTTGTTTAGCCTACTAAAACTTCCAACGTACACAGCCTCTCCTGCTCAATCTGGCCAGAGCTCAACACCGACATTGCGAACGTCCAGCGATTGCTCCTACACTAAAGGTGCCAGCCCTGAAAGCTCTTGCTGGTCCTCATCTCCCACTGGTAACCTCTCAAACGAACCACAAACACTTGGGCTCTGAACTTGTTTCGCCTACTAAAACTTCCAACGTACACAGCCTCTCCTGCTCAATCTGGCCAGAGCTCAACACCGACATTGCGAACGTCCAGGGATTGCTCCTACACTAAAGGTGCCAGCCCTGAAAGCTCTTGCTGGTCCTCATCTCCCACTGGTAACCTCTCAAACGAACCAGAAAGACTTGGGCTCTGAACTTGTTTAGCCTACTAAAACTTCCAACGTACACAGCCTCTCCTGCTCAATCTGGCCAGAGCTCAACACCGACATTGCGAACGTCCAGGGATTGCTCCTACACTAAAGGTGCCAGCCCTGAAAGCTCTTGCTGGTCCTCATCTCCCACTGGTAACCTCTCAAACGAACCACAAACACTTGGGCTCTGAACTTGTTTAGCCTACTAAAACTTCAAACGTACACAGCCTCTCCTGCTCAATCTGGCCAGAGCTCAACACCGAAATTGCGAACGTCCAGGGATTGCTCCTACACTAAAGGTGCCAGCCCTGAAAGCTCTTGCTGGTCCTCATCTCCCACTGGTAACCTCTCAAACGAACCACAAACACTTGGGCTCTCAACTTGTTTAGCCTACTAAAACTTCCAACGTACACAGCCTCTCCTGCTCAATCTGGCCAGAGCTCAACACCGACATTGCGAACGTCCAGCGATTGCTCCTACACTAAAGGTGCCAGCCCTGAAAGCTCTTGCTGGTCCTCATCTCCCACTGGTAACCTCTCAAACGAACCACAAACACTTGGGCTCTGAACTTGTTTAGCCTACTAAAACTTCCAACGTACACAGCCTCTCCTGCTCAATCTGGCCAGAGCTCAACACCGACATTGCGAACGTCCAGCGATTGCTCCTACACTAAAGGTGCCAGCCCTGAAAGCTCTTGCTGGTCCTCATCTCCCACTGGTAACCTCTCAAATGAACCACAAACACTTGGGCTCTGAACTTGTTTAGCCTACTAAAACTTCCAACGTACACAGCCTCTCCTGCTCAATCTGGCCAGAGCTCAACACCGAAATTGCGAACGTCCAGCGATTGCTCCTACACTAAAGGTGCCAGCCCTGAAAGCTCTTGCTGGTCCTCATCTCCCACTGGTAACCTCTCAAACGAACCACAAACACTTGGGCTCTGAACTTGTTTCGCCTACTAAAACTTCCAACGTACACAGCCTCTCCTGCTCAATCTGGCCAGAGCTCAACACCGAAATTGCGAACGTCCAGCGATTGCTCCTACACTAAAGGTGCCAGCCCTGAAAGCTCTTGCTGGTCCTCATCTCCCACTGGTAACCTCTCAAACGAACCACAAACACTTGGGCTCTCAACTTGTTTAGCCTACTAAAACTTCCAACGTACACAGCCTCTCCTGCTCAAGCTGCCCAAAATTCACCAACGAAATTGCGAACGTCCAGGGATTGCTCCTACACTAAAGGTGCCAGCCCTGAAAGCTCTTGCTGGTCCTCATCTCCCACTGGTAACCTCTCAAACGAACCACAAACACTTGGGCTCTGAACTTGTTTCGCCTACTAAAACTTCCAACGTACACAGCCTCTCCTGCTCAATCTGGCCAGAGCTCAACACCGAAATTGCGAACGTCCAGCGATTGCTCCTACATCTACACTAAAGGTGCCAGCCCTGAAAGCTCTTGCTGGTCCTCATCTCCCACTGGTAACCTCTCAAACGAACCACAAACACTTGGGCTCTGAACTTGTTTCGCCTACTAAAACTTCCAACGTACACAGCCTCTCCTGCTCAATCTGGCCAGAGCTCAACACCGACATTGCGAACGTCAGCGATTGACCTACACTAAAGGTGCCAGCCCTGAAAGCTCTTGCTGGTCCTCATCTCCCACTGGTAACCTCTCAAACGAACCACAAACACTTGGGCTCTCAACTTGTTTAGCCTACTAAAACTTCCAACGTACACAGCCTCTCCTGCTCAACCTGGCCAGAGCTCAACACCGACATTGCGAACGTCCAGGATTGCTCCTACACTAAAGGTGCCAGCCCTGAAGCTCTTGCTGGTCCTCATCTCCCACTGGTAACCTCTCAAACGAACCACAAACACTTGGGCTCTGAACTTGTTTAGCCTACTAAAACTTCCAACGTACACAGCCTCTCCTGCTCAATCTGGCCAGAGCTCAACACCGAAATTGCGAACGTCCAGCGATTGCTCCTACACTAAAGGTGCCAGCCCTGAAAGCTCTTGCTGGTCCTCATCTCCCACTGGTAACCTCTCAAACGAACCACAAACACTTGGGCTCTGAACTTGTTTAGCCTACTAAAACTTCCAACGTACACAGCCTCTCCGGCTCAATCTGGCCAGAGCTCAACACCGACATTGCGAACGTCCAGCGATTGCTCCTACACTAAAGGTGCCAGCCCTGAAAGCTCTTGCTGGTCCTCATCTCCCACTGGTAACCTCTCAAACGAACCACAAACACTTGGGCTCTGAACTTGTTTAGCCTACTAAAACTTCCAACGTACACAGCCTCTCCTGCTCAATCTGGCCAGAGCTCAACACCGAAATTGCGAACGTCCAGGGATTGCTCCTACACTAAAGGTGCCAGCCCTGAAAGCTCTTGCTGGTCCTCATCTCCCACTGGAACCTCTCAAACGAACCACAAACACTTGGGCTCTCAACTTGTTTAGCCTACTAAAACTTCCAACGTACACAGCCTCTCCGGCTCAATCTGGCCAGAGCTCAACACCGAAATTGCGAACGTCCAGGGATTGCTCCTACACTAAAGGTGCCAGCCCTGAAAGCTCTTGCTGGTCCTCATCTCCCACTGGTAACCTCTCAAACGAACCACAAACACTTGGGCTCTGAACTTGTTTAGCCTACTAAAACTTCCAACGTACACAGCCTCTCCTGCTCAATCTGGCCAGAGCTCAACACCGAAATTGCGAACGTCCAGCGATTGCTCCTACACTAAAGGTGCCAGCCCTGAAAGCTCTTGCTGGTCCTCATCTCCCACTGGTAACCTCTCAAACGAACCACAAACACTTGGCCTCTGAACTTGTTTAGCCTACTAAAACTTCCAACGTACACAGCCTCTCCTGCTCAATCTGGCCAGAGCTCAACACCGACATTGCGAACGTCCAGCGATTGCTCCTACACTAAAGGTGCCAGCCCTGAAAGCTCTTGCTGGTCCTCATCTCCCACTGGTAACTCTCAAACGAACCACAAACACTTGGGCTCTGAACTTGTTTAGCCTACTAAACCTTCCAACGTACACAGCCTCTCCTGCTCAATCTGGCCAGAGCTCAACACCGAAATTGCAAACGTCCAGCGATTGCCCCTACACTAAAGGTGCCAGCCCTGAAAGCTCTTGCTGGTCCTCATCTCCCACTGGTAACCTCTCAAACGAACCGCAAACACTTGGGCTCTGAACTTGTTTAGCCTACTAAAACTTCCAACGTACACAGCCTCTCCTGCTCAAGCAGCCCAAAATTCACCAGCGAAATTACGAACGTCCAGCGATTGCTCCTACACTAAAGGTGCCAGCCCTGAAAGCTCTTGCTGGTCCTCATCTCCCACTGGTAACCTCTCAAACGAACCACAAACACTTGGGCTCTGAACTTGTTTAGCCTACTAAAACTTCCAACGTACACAGCCTCTCCTGCTCAATCTGGCCAGAGCTCAACACCGACATTGCGAACGTCCAGCGATTGCTCCTACACTAAAGGTGCCAGCCCTGAAAGCTCTTGCTGGTCCTCATCTCCCACTGGTAACCTCTCAAACGAACCACAAACACTTGGGCTCTGAACTTGTTTAGCCTACTAAAACTTCCAACGTACACAGCCTCTCCTGCTCAATCTGGCCAGAGCTCAACACCGACATTGCGAACGTCCAGGGATTGATCCTACACTAAAGGTGCCAGCCCTGAAAGCTCTTGCTGGTCCTCATCTCCCACTGGTAACCTCTCAAACGAACCACAAACACTTGGGCTCTGAACTTGTTTAGCCTACTAAAACTTCCAACGTACACAGCCTCTCCTGCTCAATCTGGCCAGAGCTCAACACCGAAATTGCGAACGTCCAGGGATTGCTCCTACACTAAAGGTGCCAGCCCTGAAAGCTCTTGCTGGTCCTCATCTCCCACTGGTAACCTCTCAAACGAACCACAAACACTTGGGCTCTGAACTTGTTTAGCCTACTAAAACTTCCAACGTACACAGCCTCTCCTGCTCAATCTGGCCAGAGCTCAACACCGAAATTGCGAACGTCCAGGGATTGCTCCTACACTAAAGGTGCCAGCCCTGAAAGCTCTTGCTGGTCCTCATCTCCCACTGGTAACCTCTCAAACGAACCACAAACACTTGGGCTCTCAACTTGTTTAGCCTACTAAAACTTCCAACGTACACAGCCTCTCCTGCTCAATCTGGCCAGAGCTCAACACCGAAATTGCAAACGTCCAGCGATTGATCCTACACTAAAGGTGCCAGCCCTGAAAGCTCTTGCTGGTCCTCATCTCCCACTGGTAACCTCTCAAACGAACCACAAACACTTGGGCTCTCAACTTGTTTAGCCTACTAAAACTTCCAACGTACACAGCCTCTCCGGCTCAATCTGGCCAGAGCTCAACACCGAAATTGCGAACGTCCAGGGATTGCTCCTACACTAAAGGTGCCAGCCCTGAAAGCTCTTGCTGGTCCTCATCTCCCACTGGTAACCTCTCAAACGAACCACAAACACTTGGGCTCTGAACTTGTTTAGCCTACTAAAACTTCCAACGTACACAGCCTCTCCTGCTCAATCTGGCCAGAGCTCAACACCGAAATTGCGAACGTCCAGCGATTGCTCCTACACTAAAGGTGCCAGCCCTGAAAGCTCTTGCTGGTCCTCATCTCCCACTGGTAACCTCTCAAACGAACCACAAACACTTGGGCTCTGAACTTGTTTAGCCTACTAAAACTTCCAACGTACACAGCCTCTCCTGCTCAATCTGGCCAGAGCTCAACACCGAAATTGCGAACGTCCAGGATTGCTCCTACACTAAAGGTGCCAGCCCTGAAAGCTCTTGCTGGTCCTCATCTCCCACTGGTAACCTCTCAAACGAACCACAAACACTTGGGCTCTGAACTTGTTTAGCCTACTAAAACTTCCAACGTACACAGCCTCTCCTGCTCAATCTGGCCAGAGCTCAACACCGAAATTGCGAACGTCCAGCGATTGCTCCTACACTAAAGGTGCCAGCCCTGAAAGCTCTTGCTGGTCCTCATCTCCCACTGGTAACCTCTCAAACGAACCACAAACACTTGGCCTCTGAACTTGTTTAGCCTACTAAAACTTCCAACGTACACAGCCTCTCCTGCTCAATCTGGCCAGAGCTCAACACCGACATTGCGAACGTCCAGCGATTGCTCCTACACTAAAGGTGCCAGCCCTGAAAGCTCTTGCTGGTCCTCATCTCCCACTGGTAACCTCTCAAACGAACCACAAACACTTGGGCTCTGAACTTGTTTCGCCTACTAAAACTTCCAACGTACACAGCCTCTCCTGCTCAATCTGGCCAGAGCTCAACACCGACATTGCGAACGTCCAGGGATTGCTCCTACACTAAAGGTGCCAGCCCTGAAAGCTCTTGCTGGTCCTCATCTCCCACTGGTAACCTCTCAAACGAACCAGAAAGACTTGGGCTCTGAACTTGTTTAGCCTACTAAAACTTCCAACGTACACAGCCTCTCCTGCTCAATCTGGCCAGAGCTCAACACCGACATTGCGAACGTCAGGGATTGCTCCTACACTGAAGGTGCCAGCCCTGAAAGCTCTTGCTGGTCCTCATCTCCCACTGGTAACCTCTCAAACGAACCACAAACACTTGGGCTCTGAACTTGTTTAGCCTACTAAAACTTCCAACGTACACAGCCTCTCCTGCTCAATCTGGCCAGAGCTCAACACCGACATTGCGAACGTCCAGGGATTGCTCCTACACTAAAGGTGCCAGCCCTGAAAGCTCTTGCTGGTCCTCATCTCCCACTGGTAACCTCTCAAACGAACCACAAACACTTGGGCTCTGAACTTGTTTAGCCTACTAAAACTTCCAACGTACACAGCCTCTCCTGCTCAATCTGGCCAGAGCTCAACACCGACATTGCGAACGTCCAGGGATTGCTCCTACACTAAAGGTGCCAGCCCTGAAAGCTCTTGCTGGTCCTCATCTCCCACTGGTAACCTCTCAAACGAACCACAAACACTTGGGCTCTGAACTTGTTTAGCCTACTAAAACTTCCAACGTACACAGCCTCTCCTGCTCAATCTGGCCAGAGCTCAACACCGAAATTGCGAACGTCCAGGGATTGCTCCTACACTAAAGGTGCCAGCCCTGAAAGCTCTTGCTGGTCCTCATCTCCCACTGGTAACCTCTCAAACGAACCACAAACACTTGGGCTCTGAACTTGTTTAGCCTACTAAACCTTCCAACGTACACAGCCTCTCCTGCTCAATCTGGCCAGAGCTCAACACCGACATTGCGAACGTCCAGCGATTGCTCCTACACTAAAGGTGCCAGCCCTGAAAGCTCTTGCTGGTCCTCATCTCCCACTGGTAACCTCTCAAACGAACCACAAACACTTGGGCTCTGAACTTGTTTAGCCTACTAAAACTTCCAACGTACACAGCCTCTCCTGCTCAATCTGGCCAGAGC
This sequence comes from Gavia stellata, assembly GCF_030936135.1. Lineage (NCBI taxonomy): Eukaryota > Metazoa > Chordata > Aves > Gaviiformes > Gaviidae > Gavia > Gavia stellata. The sequence continues at coordinate 35,734 of NW_026776286.1, read as the reverse complement.
TCAACACCGAAATTGCGAACGTCCAGCGATTGCTCCTACACTAAAGGTGCCAGCCCTGAAAGCTCTTGCTGGTCCTCATCTCCCACTGGTAACCTCTCAAACGAACCACAAACACTTGGGCTCTGAACTTGTTTCGCCTACTAAAACTTCCAACGTACACAGCCTCTCCTGCTCAATCTGGCCAGAGCTCAACACCGAAATTGCGAACGTCCAGGGATTGCTCCTAGACTAATGTGCCAGCCCTGAAAGCTCTTGCTGGTCCTCATCTCCCACTGGTAACCTCTCAAACGAACCACAAACACTTGGGCTCTGAACTTGTTTAGCCTACTAAAACTTCCAACGTACACAGCCTCTCCTGCTCAAGCTGCCCAAAATTCACCAACGAAATTGCGAACGTCCAGGGATTGCTCCTACACTAAAGGTGCCAGCCCTGAAAGCTCTTGCTGGTCCTCATCTCCCACTGGTAACCTCTCAAACGAACCACAAACACTTGGGCTCTGAACTTGTTTAGCCTACTAAAACTTCCAACGTACACAGCCTCTCCTGCTCAATCTGGCCAGAGCTCAACACCGAAATTGCGAACGTCCAGCGATTGCTCCTACACTAAAGGTGCCAGCCCTGAAAGCTCTTGCTGGTCCTCATCTCCCACTGGTAACCTCTCAAACGAACCACAAACACTTGGGCTCTGAACTTGTTTCGCCTACTAAAACTTCCAACGTACACAGCCTCTCCTGCTCAATCTGGCCAGAGCTCAACACCGAAATTGCGAACGTCCAGCGATTGCTCCTACACTAAAGGTGCCAGCCCTGAAAGCTCTTGCTGGTCCTCATCTCCCACTGGTAACCTCTCAAACGAACCACAAACACTTGGGCTCTCAACTTGTTTAGCCTACTAAAACTTCCAACGTACACAGCCTCTCCTGCTCAAGCTGCCCAAAATTCACCAACGAAATTGCGAACGTCCAGGGATTGCTCCTACACTAAAGGTGCCAGCCCTGAAAGCTCTTGCTGGTCCTCATCTCCCACTGGTAACCTCTCAAACGAACCACAAACACTTGGGCTCTGAACTTGTTTCGCCTACTAAAACTTCCAACGTACACAGCCTCTCCTGCTCAATCTGGCCAGAGCTCAACACCGAAATTGCGAACGTCCAGCGATTGCTCCTACACTAAAGGTGCCAGCCCTGAAAGCTCTTGCTGGTCCTCATCTCCCACTGGTAACCTCTCAAACGAACCACAAACACTTGGGCTCTGAACTTGTTTCGCCTACTAAAACTTCCAACGTACACAGCCTCTCCTGCTCAATCTGGCCAGAGCTCAACACCGACATTGCGAACGTCCAGCGATTGACCCTACACTAAAGGTGCCAGCCCTGAAAGCTCTTGCTGGTCCTCATCTCCCACTGGTAACCTCTCAAACGAACCACAAACACTTGGGCTCTCAACTTGTTTAGCCTACTAAAACTTCAACGTACACAGCCTCTCCTGCTCAACCTGGCCAGAGCTCAACACCGACATTGCGAACGTCCAGGGATTGCTCCTACACTAAAGGTGCCAGCCCTGAAAGCTCTTGCTGGTCCTCATCTCCCACTGGTAACCTCTCAAACGAACCACAAACACTTGGGCTCTGAACTTGTTTAGCCTACTAAAACTTCCAACTTACACAGCCTCTCCTGCTCAATCTGGCCAGAGCTCAACACCGAAATTGCGAACGTCCAGCGATTGCTCCTACACTAAAGGTGCCAGCCCTGAAAGCTCTTGCTGGTCCTCATCTCCCACTGGTAACCTCTCAAACGAACCACAAACACTTGGCTCTGAACTTGTTTAGCCTACTAAAACTTCCAACGTACACAGCCTCTCCGGCTCAATCTGGCCAGAGCTCAACACCGACATTGCGAACGTCCAGCGATTGCTCCTACACTAAAGGTGCCAGCCCTGAAAGCTCTTGCTGGTCCTCATCTCCCACTGGTAACCTCTCAAACGAACCACAAACACTTGGGCTCTGAACTTGTTTAGCCTACTAAAACTTCCAACGTACACAGCCTCTCCTGCTCAATCTGGCCAGAGCTCAACACCGAAATTGCGAACGTCCAGGGATTGCTCCTACACTAAAGGTGCCAGCCCTGAAAGCTCTTGCTGGTCCTCATCTCCCACTGGTAACCTCTCAAACGAACCACAAACACTTGGGCTCTCAACTTGTTTAGCCTACTAAAACTTCCAACGTACACAGCCTCTCCGGCTCAATCTGGCCAGAGCTCAACACCGAAATTGCGAACGTCCAGGGATTGCTCCTACACTAAAGGTGCCAGCCCTGAAAGCTCTTGCTGGTCCTCATCTCCCACTGGTAACCTCTCAAACGAACCACAAACACTTGGGCTCTGAACTTGTTTAGCCTACTAAAACTTCCAACGTACACAGCCTCTCCTGCTCAATCTGGCCAGAGCTCAACACCGAAATTGCGAACGTCCAGCGATTGCTCCTACACTAAAGGTGCCAGCCCTGAAAGCTCTTGCTGGTCCTCATCTCCCACTGGTAACCTCTCAAACGAACCACAAACACTTGGCCTCTGAACTTGTTTAGCCTACTAAAACTTCCAACGTACACAGCCTCTCCTGCTCAATCTGGCCAGAGCTCAACACCGACATTGCGAACGTCCAGCGATTGCTCCTACACTAAAGGTGCCAGCCCTGAAAGCTCTTGCTGGTCCTCATCTCCCACTGGTAACTTCTCAAACGAACCACAAACACTTGGGCTCTGAACTTGTTTAGCCTACTAAACCTTCCAACGTACACAGCCTCTCCTGCTCAATCTGGCCAGAGCTCAACACCGAAATTGCAAACGTCCAGCGATTGCCCCTACACTAAAGGTGCCAGCCCTTAAAGCTCTTGCTGGTCCTCATCTCCCACTGGTAACCTCTCAAACGAACCGCAAACACTTGGGCTCTGAACTTGTTTAGCCTACTAAAACTTCCAACGTACACAGCCTCTCCTGCTCAAGCAGCCCAAAATTCACCAGCGAAATTACGAACGTCCAGCGATTGCTCCTACACTAAAGGTGCCAGCCCTGAAAGCTCTTGCTGGTCCTCATCTCCCACTGGTAACCTCTCAAACGAACCACAAACACTTGGGCTCTGAACTTGTTTAGCCTACTAAAACTTCCAACGTACACAGCCTCTCCTGCTCAATCTGGCCAGAGCTCAACACCGACATTGCGAACGTCCAGCGATTGCTCCTACACTAAAGGTGCCAGCCCTGAAAGCTCTTGCTGGTCCTCATCTCCCACTGGTAACCTCTCAAACGAACCACAAACACTTGGGCTCTGAACTTGTTTAGCCTACTAAAACTTCCAACGTACACAGCCTCTCCTGCTCAATCTGGCCAGAGCTCAACACCGACATTGCGAACGTCCAGGGATTGATCCTACACTAAAGGTGCCAGCCCTGAAAGCTCTTGCTGGTCCTCATCTCCCACTGGTAACCTCTCAAACGAACCACAAACACTTGGGCTCTGAACTTGTTTAGCCTACTAAAACTTCCAACGTACACAGCCTCTCCTGCTCAATCTGGCCAGAGCTCAACACCGAAATTGCGAACGTCCAGGGATTGCTCCTACACTAAAGGTGCCAGCCCTGAAAGCTCTTGCTGGTCCTCATCTCCCACTGGTAACCTCTCAAACGAACCACAAACACTTGGGCTCTGAACTTGTTTAGCCTACTAAAACTTCCAACGTACACAGCCTCTCCTGCTCAATCTGGCCAGAGCTCAACACCGAAATTGCGAACGTCCAGGGATTGCTCCTACACTAAAGGTGCCAGCCCTGAAAGCTCTTGCTGGTCCTCATCTCCCACTGGTAACCTCTCAAACGAACCACAAACACTTGGGCTCTCAACTTGTTTAGCCTACTAAAACTTCCAACGTACACAGCCTCTCCTGCTCAATCTGGCCAGAGCTCAACACCGAAATTGCAAACGTCCAGCGATTGATCCTACACTAAAGGTGCCAGCCCTGAAAGCTCTTGCTGGTCCTCATCTCCCACTGGTAACCTCTCAAACGAACCACAAACACTTGGGCTCTGAACTTGTTTAGCCTACTAAAACTTCCAACGTACACAGCCTCTCCGGCTCAATCTGGCCAGAGCTCAACACCGAAATTGCGAACGTCCAGGGATTGCTCCTACACTAAAGGTGCCAGCCCTGAAAGCTCTTGCTGGTCCTCATCTCCCACTGGTAACCTCTCAAACGAACCACAAACACTTGGGCTCTGAACTTGTTTAGCCTACTAAAACTTCCAACGTACACAGCCTCTCCTGCTCAATCTGGCCAGAGCTCAACACCGAAATTGCGAACGTCCAGCGATTGCTCCTACACTAAAGGTGCCAGCCCTGAAAGCTCTTGCTGGTCCTCATCTCCCACTGGTAACCTCTCAAACGAACCACAAACACTTGGGCTCTGAACTTGTTTAGCCTACTAAAACTTCCAACGTACACAGCCTCTCCTGCTCAATCTGGCCAGAGCTCAACACCGAAATTGCGAACGTCCAGGGATTGCTCCTACACTAAAGGTGCCAGCCCTGAAAGCTCTTGCTGGTCCTCATCTCCCACTGGTAACCTCTCAAACGAACCACAAACACTTGGGCTCTGAACTTGTTTAGCCTACTAAAACTTCCAACGTACACAGCCTCTCCTGCTCAATCTGGCCAGAGCTCAACACCGAAATTGCGAACGTCCAGCGATTGCTCCTACACTAAAGGTGCCAGCCCTGAAAGCTCTTGCTGGTCCTCATCTCCCACTGGTAACCTCTCAAACGAACCACAAACACTTGGCCTCTGAACTTGTTTAGCCTACTAAAACTTCCAACGTACACAGCCTCTCCTGCTCAATCTGGCCAGAGCTCAACACCGACATTGCGAACGTCCAGCGATTGCTCCTACACTAAAGGTGCCAGCCCTGAAAGCTCTTGCTGGTCCTCATCTCCCACTGGTAACCTCTCAAACGAACCACAAACACTTGGGCTCTGAACTTGTTTCGCCTACTAAAACTTCCAACGTACACAGCCTCTCCTGCTCAATCTGGCCAGAGCTCAACACCGACATTGCGAACGTCCAGGGATTGCTCCTACACTAAAGGTGCCAGCCCTGAAAGCTCTTGCTGGTCCTCATCTCCCACTGGTAACCTCTCAAACGAACCAGAAAGACTTGGGCTCTGAACTTGTTTAGCCTACTAAAACTTCCAACGTACACAGCCTCTCCTGCTCAATCTGGCCAGAGCTCAACACCGACATTGCGAACGTCCAGGGATTGCTCCTACACTGAAGGTGCCAGCCCTGAAAGCTCTTGCTGGTCCTCATCTCCCACTGGTAACCTCTCAAACGAACCACAAACACTTGGGCTCTGAACTTGTTTAGCCTACTAAAACTTCCAACGTACACAGCCTCTCCTGCTCAATCTGGCCAGAGCTCAACACCGACATTGCGAACGTCCAGGGATTGCTCCTACACTAAAGGTGCCAGCCCTGAAAGCTCTTGCTGGTCCTCATCTCCCACTGGTAACCTCTCAAACGAACCACAAACACTTGGGCTCTGAACTTGTTTAGCCTACTAAAACTTCCAACGTACACAGCCTCTCCTGCTCAATCTGGCCAGAGCTCAACACCGACATTGCGAACGTCCAGGGATTGCTCCTACACTAAAGGTGCCAGCCCTGAAAGCTCTTGCTGGTCCTCATCTCCCACTGGTAACCTCTCAAACGAACCACAAACACTTGGGCTCTGAACTTGTTTAGCCTACTAAAACTTCCAACGTACACAGCCTCTCCTGCTCAATCTGGCCAGAGCTCAACACCGAAATTGCGAACGTCCAGGGATTGCTCCTACACTAAAGGTGCCAGCCCTGAAAGCTCTTGCTGGTCCTCATCTCCCACTGGTAACCTCTCAAACGAACCACAAACACTTGGGCTCTGAACTTGTTTAGCCTACTAAACCTTCCAACGTACACAGCCTCTCCTGCTCAATCTGGCCAGAGCTCAACACCGACATTGCGAACGTCCAGCGATTGCTCCTACACTAAAGGTGCCAGCCCTGAAAGCTCTTGCTGGTCCTCATCTCCCACTGGTAACCTCTCAAACGAACCACAAACACTTGGGCTCTGAACTTGTTTAGCCTACTAAAACTTCCAACGTACACAGCCTCTCCTGCTCAATCTGGCCAGAGCTCAACACCGAAATTGCGAACGTCCAGCGATTGCTCCTACACTAAAGGTGCCAGCCCTGAAAGCTCTTGCTGGTCCTCATCTCCCACTGGTAACCTCTCAAACGAACCACAAACACTTGGGCTCTGAACTTGTTTCGCCTACTAAAACTTCCAACGTACACAGCCTCTCCTGCTCAATCTGGCCAGAGCTCAACACCGAAATTGCGAACGTCCAGGGATTGCTCCTAGACTAATGGTGCCAGCCCTGAAAGCTCTTGCTGGTCCTCATCTCCCACTGGTAACCTCTCAAACGAACCACAAACACTTGGGCTCTGAACTTGTTTAGCCTACTAAAACTTCCAACGTACACAGCCTCTCCTGCTCAAGCTGCCCAAAATTCACCAACGAAATTGCGAACGTCCAGGGATTGCTCCTACACTAAAGGTGCCAGCCCTGAAAGCTCTTGCTGGTCCTCATCTCCCACTGGTAACCTCTCAAACGAACCACAAACACTTGGGCTCTGAACTTGTTTAGCCTACTAAAACTTCCAACGTACACAGCCTCTCCTGCTCAATCTGGCCAGAGCTCAACACCGAAATTGCGAACGTCCAGGGATTGCTCCTACACTAAAGGTGCCAGCCCTGAAAGCTCTTGCTGGTCCTCATCTCCCACTGGTAACCTCTCAAACGAACCACAAACACTTGGGCTCTGAACTTGTTTCGCCTACTAAAACTTCCAACGTACACAGCCTCTCCTGCTCAATCTGGCCAGAGCTCAACACCGAAATTGCAAACGTCCAGCGATTGACCCTACACTAAAGGTGCCAGCCCTGAAAGCTCTTGCTGGTCCTCATCTCCCACTGGTAACCTCTCAAACGAACCACAAACACTTGGGCTCTGAACTTGTTTAGCCTACTAAAACTTCCAACGTACACAGCCTCTCCTGCTCAATCTGGCCAGAGCTCAACACCGACATTGCGAACGTCCAGGGATTGCTCCTACACTAAAGGTGCCAGCCCTGAAAGCTCTTGCTGGTCCTCATCTCCCACTGGTAACCTCTCAAACGAACCACAAACACTTGGGCTCTGAACTTGTTTAGCCTACTAAAACTTCCAACGTACACAGCCTCTCCTGCTCAATCTGGCCAGAGCTCAACACCGAAATTGCGAACGTCCAGCGATTGCTCCTACACTAAAGGTGCCAGCCCTGAAAGCTCTTGCTGGTCCTCATCTCCCACTGGTAACCTCTCAAACGAACCAGAAACACTTGGGCTCTCAACTTGTTTAGCCTACTAAAACTTCCAACGTACACAGCCTCTCCGGCTCAATCTGGCCAGAGCTCAACACCGACATTGCGAACGTCCAGCGATTGCTCCTACACTAAAGGTGCCAGCCCTGAAAGCTCTTGCTGGTCCTCATCTCCCACTGGTAACCTCTCAAACGAACCACAAACACTTGGGCTCTGAACTTGTTTAGCCTACTAAAACTTCCAACGTACACAGCCTCTCCTGCTCAATCTGGCCAGAGCTCAACACCGAAATTGCGAACGTCCAGGGATTGCTCCTACACTAAAGGTGCCAGCCCTGAAAGCTCTTGCTGGTCCTCATCTCCCACTGGTAACCTCTCAAACGAACCACAAACACTTGGCCTCTGAACTTGTTTAGCCTACTAAAACTTCCAACGTACACAGCCTCTCCTGCTCAATCTGGCCAGAGCTCAACACCGAAATTGCGAACGTCCAGGGATTGCTCCTACACTAAAGGTGCCAGCCCTGAAAGCTCTTGCTGGTCCTCATCTCCCACTGGTAACCTCTCAAACGAACCACAAACACTTGGGCTCTGAACTTGTTTAGCCTACTAAAACTTCCAACGTACACAGCCTCTCCTGCTCAATCTGGCCAGAGCTCAACACCGACATTGCGAACGTCCAGGGATTGATCCTACACTAAAGGTGCCAGCCCTGAAAGCTCTTGCTGGTCCTCATCTCCCACTGGTAACCTCTCAAACGAACCACAAACACTTGGGCTCTGAACTTGTTTAGCCTACTAAAACTTCCAACGTACACAGCCTCTCCTGCTCAATCTGGCCAGAGCTCAACACCGAAATTGCGAACGTCCAGGGATTGCTCCTACACTAAAGGTGCCAGCCCTGAAAGCTCTTGCTGGTCCTCATCTCCCACTGGTAACCTCTCAAACGAACCACAAACACTTGGGCTCTGAACTTGTTTAGCCTACTAAAACTTCCAACGTACACAGCCTCTCCTGCTCAATCTGGCCAGAGCTCAACACCGAAATTGCAAACGTCCAGCGATTGATCCTACACTAAAGGTGCCAGCCCTGAAAGCTCTTGCTGGTCCTCATCTCCCACTGGTAACCTCTCAAACGAACCACAAACACTTGGGCTCTCAACTTGTTTAGCCTACTAAAACTTCCAACGTACACAGCCTCTCCGGCTCAATCTGGCCAGAGCTCAACACCGAAATTGCGAACGTCCAGGGATTGCTCCTACACTAAAGGTGCCAGCCCTGAAAGCTCTTGCTGGTCCTCATCTCCCACTGGTAACCTCTCAAACGAACCACAAACACTTGGGCTCTGAACTTGTTTAGCCTACTAAAACTTCCAACGTACACAGCCTCTCCTGCTCAATCTGGCCAGAGCTCAACACCGACATTGCGAACGTCCAGGGATTGCTCCTACACTAAAGGTGCCAGCCCTGAAAGCTCTTGCTGGTCCTCATCTCCCACTGGTAACCTCTCAAACGAACCACAAACACTTGGGCTCTGAACTTGTTTAGCCTACTAAAACTTCCAACGTACACAGCCTCTCCTACTCAATCTGGACAAAATTCACCAACGAAATTGCGAACGTCCAGGGATTGCTCCTACACTAAAGGTGCCAGCCCTGAAAGCTCTTGCTGGTCCTCATCTCCCACTGGTAACCTCTCAAACGAACCACAAACACTTGGGCTCTCAACTTGTTTAGCCTACTAAAACTTCCAACGTACACAGCCTCTCCTGCTCAATCTGGCCAGAGCTCAACACCGAAATTGCGAACGTCCAGCGATTGCTCCTACACTAAAGGTGCCAGCCCTGAAAGCTCTTGCTGGTCCTCATCTCCCACTGGTAACCTCTCAAACGAACCACAAACACTTGGGCTCTGAACTTGTTTAGCCTACTAAAACTTCCAACGTACACAGCCTCTCCTGCTCAATCTGGCCAGAGCTCAACACCGACATTGCGAACGTCCAGGGATTGCTCCTACACTAAAGGTGCCAGCCCTGAAAGCTCTTGCTGGTCCTCATCTCCCACTGGTAACCTCTCAAACGAACCACAAACACTTGGGCTCTGAACTTGTTTAGCCTACTAAAACTTCCAACGTACACAGCCTCTCCTGCTCAATCTGGCCAGAGCTCAACACCGACATTGCGAACGTCCAGCGATTGCTCCTACACTAAAGGTGCCAGCCCTGAAAGCTCTTGCTGGTCCTCATCTCCCACTGGTAACCTCTCAAACGAACCACAAACACTTGGGCTCTGAACTTGTTTAGCCTACTAAAACTTCCAACGTACACAGCCTCTCCTGCTCAATCTGGCCAGAGCTCAACACCGACATTGCGAACGTCCAGCGATTGCTCCTACACTAAAGGTGCCAGCCCTGAAAGCTCTTGCTGGTCCTCATCTCCCACTGGTAACCTCTCAAACGAACCACAAACACTTGGGCTCTGAACTTGTTTAGCCTACTAAAACTTCCAACGTACACAGCCTCTCCTGCTCAATCTGGCCAGAGCTCAACACCGACATTGTGAACGTCCAGCGATTGCTCCTACACTAAAGGTGCCAGCCCTGAAAGCTCTTGCTGGTCCTCATCTCCCACTGGTAACCTCTCAAACGAACCACAAACACTTGGGCTCTGAACTTGTTTAGCCTACTAAAACTTCCAACGTACACAGCCTCTCCTGCTCAATCTGGCCAGAGCTCAACACCGACATTGCGAACGTCCAGCGATTGCTCCTACACTAAAGGTGCCAGCCCTGAAAGCTCTTGCTGGTCCTCATCTCCCACTGGTAACCTCTCAAACGAACCACAAACACTTGGGCTCTGAACTTGTTTAGCCTACTAAAACTTCCAACGTACACAGCCTCTCCTGCTCAATCTGGCCAGAGCTCAACACCGACATTGCGAACGTCCAGGGATTGCTCCTACACTAAAGGTGCCAGCCCTGAAAGCTCTTGCTGGTCCTCATCTCCCACTGGTAACCTCTCAAACGAACCACAAACACTTGGGCTCTGAACTTGTTTAGCCTACTAAAACTTCCAACGTACACAGCCTCTCCTGCTCAATCTGGCCAGAGCTCAACACCGACATTGCGAACGTCCAGGGATTGCTCCTACACTAAAGGTGCCAGCCCTGAAAGCTCTTGCTGGTCCTCATCTCCCACTGGTAACCTCTCAAACGAACCACAAACACTTGGGCTCTCAACTTGTTTAGCCTACTAAAACTTCCAACGTACACAGCCTCTCCTGCTCAAGCAGCCCAAAATTCACCAGCGAAATTACGAACGTCCAGCGATTGCTCCTACACTAAAGGTGCCAGCCCTGAAAGCTCTTGCTGGTCCTCATCTCCCACTGGTAACCTCTCAAACGAACCACAAACACTTGGGCTCTCAACTTGTTTAGCCTACTAAAACTTCCAACGTACACAGCCTCTCCTGCTCAATCTGGCCAGAGCTCAACACCGAAATTGCGAATGCCCAGCGATTGCTCCTACACTAAAGGTGCCAGCCCTGAAAGCTCTTGCTGGTCCTCATCTCCCACTGGTAACCTCTCAAACGAACCACAAACACTTGGGCTCTGAACTTGTTTAGCCTACTAAAACTTCCAACGTACACAGCCTCTCCTGCTCAATCTGGCCAGAGCTCAACACCGACATTGCGAACGTCCAGGGATTGCTCCTACACTAAAGGTGCCAGCCCTGAAAGCTCTTGCTGGTCCTCATCTCCCACTGGTAACCTCTCAAACGAACCACAAACACTTGGGCTCTGAACTTGTTTAGCCTACTAAAACTTCCAACGTACACAGCCTCTCCTGCTCAATCTGGCCAGAGCTCAACACCGATATTGCGAACGTCCAGGGATTGCTCCTACACTAAAGGTGCCAGCCCTGAAAGCTCTTGCTGGTCCTCATCTCCCACTGGTAACCTCTCAAACGAACCACAAACACTTGGGCTCTGAACTTGTTTAGCCTACTAAAACTTCCAACGTACACAGCCTCTCCTGCTCAATCTGGCCAGAGCTCAACACCGAAATTGCAAACGTCCAGCGATTGATCCTACACTAAAGGTGCCAGCCCTGAAAGCTCTTGCTGGTCCTCATCTCCCACTGGTAACCTCTCAAACGAACCACAAACACTTGGGCTCTGAACTTGTTTAGCCTACTAAAACTTCCAACGTACACAGCCTCTCCGGCTCAATCTGGCCAGAGCTCAACACCGAAATTGCGAACGTCCAGGGATTGCTCCTACACTAAAGGTGCCAGCCCTGAAAGCTCTTGCTGGTCCTCATCTCCCACTGGTAACCTCTCAAACGAACCACAAACACTTGGGCTCTGAACTTGTTTCGCCTACTAAAACTTCCAACGTACACAGCCTCTCCTGCTCAATCTGGCCAGAGCTCAACACCGAAATTGCGAACGTCCAGCGATTGCTCCTACACTAAAGGTGCCAGCCCTGAAAGCTCTTGCTGGTCCTCATCTCCCACTGGTAACCTCTCAAACGAACCACAAACACTTGGGCTCTGAACTTGTTTAGCCTACTAAAACTTCCAACGTACACAGCCTCTCCTGCTCAATCTGGACAAAATTCACAAACGAAATTGCGAACGTCCAGGGATTGCTCCTACACTAAAGGTGCCAGCCCTGAAAGCTCTTGCTGGTCCTCATCTCCCACTGGTAACCTCTCAAACGAACCACAAACACTTGGGCTCTCAACTTGTTTAGCCTACTAAAACTTCCAACGTACACAGCCTCTCCTGCTCAATCTGGCCAGAGCTCAACACCGACATTGCGAACGTCCAGGGATTGCTCCTACACTAAAGGTGCCAGCCCTGAAAGCTCTTGCTGGTCCTCATCTCCCACTGGTAACCTCTCAAACGAACCACAAACACTTGGGCTCTGAACTTGTTTAGCCTACTAAAACTTCCAACGTACACAGCCTCTCCTGCTCAATCTGGCCAGAGCTCAACACCGAAATTGCGAACGTCCAGGGATTGCTCCTACACTAAAGGTGCCAGCCCTGAAAGCTCTTGCTGGTCCTCATCTCCCACTGGTAACCTCTCAAACGAACCACAAACACTTGGGCTCTGAACTTGTTTAGCCTACTAAAACTTCCAACGTACACAGCCTCTCCGGCTCAATCTGGCCAGAGCTCAACACCGAAATTGCGAACGTCCAGCGATTGCTCCTACACTAAAGGTGCCAGCCCTGAAAGCTCTTGCTGGTCCTCATCTCCCACTGGTAACCTCTCAAACGAACCACAAACACTTGGCCTCTGAACTTGTTTAGCCTACTAAAACTTCCAACGTACACAGCCTCTCCTGCTCAATCTGGCCAGAGCTCAACACCGAAATTGCGAACGTCCAGCGATTGCTCCTACACTAAAGGTGCCAGCCCTGAAAGCTCTTGCTGGTCCTCATCTCCCACTGGTAACCTCTCAAACGAACCACAAACACTTGGGCTCTGAACTTGTTTAGCCTACTAAACCTTCCAACGTACACAGCCTCTCCTGCTCAATCTGGCCAGAGCTCAACACCGAAATTGCAAACGTCCAGCGATTGCCCCTACACTAAAGGTGCCAGCCCTGAAAGCTCTTGCTGGTCCTCATCTCCCACTGGTAACCTCTCAAACGAACCACAAACACTTGGGCTCTGAACTTGTTTAGCCTACTAAAACTTCCAACGTACACAGCCTCTCCTGCTCAATCTGGCCAGAGCTCAACACCGAAATTGCGAACGTCCAGCGATTGCTCCTACACTAAAGGTGCCAGCCCTGAAAGCTCTTGCTGGTCCTCATCTCCCACTGGTAACCTCTCAAACGAACCACAAACACTTGGGCTCTGAACTTGTTTAGCCTACTAAAACTTCCAACGTACACAGCCTCTCCTGCTCAATCTGGCCAGAGCTCAACACCGAAATTGCGAACGTCCAGGGATTGCTCCTACACTAAAGGTGCCAGCCCTGAAAGCTCTTGCTGGTCCTCATCTCCCACTGGTAACCTCTCAAACGAACCACAAACACTTGGGCTCTGAACTTGTTTAGCCTACTAAAACTTCCAACGTACACAGCCTCTCCTGCTCAATCTGGCCAGAGCTCAACACCGAAATTGCAAACGTCCAGCGATTGATCCTACACTAAAGGTGCCAGCCCTGAAAGCTCTTGCTGGTCCTCATCTCCCACTGGTAACCTCTCAAACGAACCACAAACACTTGGGCTCTGAACTTGTTTAGCCTACTAAAACTTCCAACGTACACAGCCTCTCCTGCTCAATCTGGCCAGAGCTCAACACCGAAATTGCGAACGTCCAGCGATTGCTCCTACACTAAAGGTGCCAGCCCTGAAAGCTCTTGCTGGTCCTCATCTCCCACTGGTAACCTCTCAAACGAACCACAAACACTTGGGCTCTGAACTTGTTTAGCCTACTAAAACTTCCAACGTACACAGCCTCTCCTGCTCAATCTGGCCAGAGCTCAACACCGAAATTGCGAACGTCCAGCGATTGCTCCTACACTAAAGGTGCCAGCCCTGAAAGCTCTTGCTGGTCCTCATCTCCCACTGGTAACCTCTCAAACGAACCACAAACACTTGGGCTCTGAACTTGTTTAGCCTACTAAAACTTCCAACGTACACAGCCTCTCCTGCTCAATCTGGACAAAATTCACCAACGAAATTGCGAACGTCCAGGGATTGCTCCTACACTAAAGGTGCCAGCCCTGAAAGCTCTTGCTGGTCCTCATCTCCCACTGGTAACCTCTCAAACGAACCACAAACACTTGGGCTCTCAACTTGTTTAGCCTACTAAAACTTCCAACGTACACAGCCTCTCCTGCTCAATCTGGCCAGAGCTCAACACCGAAATTGCGAACGTCCAGCGATTGCTCCTACACTAAAGGTGCCAGCCCTGAAAGCTCTTGCTGGTCCTCATCTCCCACTGGTAACCTCTCAAACGAACCACAAACACTTGGGCTCTGAACTTGTTTAGCCTACTAAAACTTCCAACGTACACAGCCTCTCCTGCTCAATCTGGCCAGAGCTCAACACCGACATTGCGAACGTCCAGGGATTGCTCCTACACTAAAGGTGCCAGCCCTGAAAGCTCTTGCTGGTCCTCATCTCCCACTGGTAACCTCTCAAACGAACCACAAACACTTGGGCTCTCAACTTGTTTAGCCTACTAAAACTTCCAACGTACACAGCCTCTCCTGCTCAATCTGGCCAGAGCTCAACACCGACATTGCGAACGTCCAGGGATTGCTCCTACACTAAAGGTGCCAGCCCTGAAAGCTCTTGCTGGTCCTCATCTCCCACTGGTAACCTCTCAAACGAACCACAAACACTTGGGCTCTGAACTTGTTTAGCCTACTAAAACTTCCAACGTACACAGCCTCTCCTGCTCAATCTGGCCAGAGCTCAACACCGACATTGCGAACGTCCAGCGATTGCTCCTACACTAAAGGTGCCAGCCCTGAAAGCTCTTGCTGGTCCTCATCTCCCACTGGTAACCTCTCAAACGAACCACAAACACTTGGGCTCTGAACTTGTTTAGCCTACTAAAACTTCCAACGTACACAGCCTCTCCTGCTCAATCTGGCCAGAGCTCAACACCGACATTGTGAACGTCCAGGGATTGCTCCTACACTAAAGGTGCCAGCCCTGAAAGCTCTTGCTGGTCCTCATCTCCCACTGGTAACCTCTCAAACGAACCACAAACACTTGGGCTCTGAACTTGTTTAGCCTACTAAAACTTCCAACGTACACAGCCTCTCCTGCTCAATCTGGCCAGAGCTCAACACCGACATTGCGAACGTCCAGGGATTGCTCCTACACTAAAGGTGCCAGCCCTGAAAGCTCTTGCTGGTCCTCATCTCCCACTGGTAACCTCTCAAACGAACCACAAACACTTGGGCTCTGAACTTGTTTAGCCTACTAAAACTTCCAACGTACACAGCCTCTCCTGCTCAATCTGGCCAGAGCTCAACACCGACATTGCGAACATCCAGGGATTGCTCCTACACTAAAGGTGCCAGCCCTGAAAGCTCTTGCTGGTCCTCATCTCCCACTGGTAACCTCTCAAACGAACCACAAACACTTGGGCTCTGAACTTGTTTAGCCTACTAAAACTTCCAACGTACACAGCCTCTCCTGCTCAATCTGGCCAGAGCTCAACACCGAAATTGCGAACGTCCAGGGATTGCTCCTACACTAAAGGTGCCAGCCCTGAAAGCTCTTGCTGGTCCTCATCTCCCACTGGTAACCTCTCAAACGAACCACAAACACTTGGGCTCTGAACTTGTTTAGCCTACTAAAACTTCCAACGTACACAGCCTCTCCTGCTCAATCTGGCCAGAGCTCAACACCGACATTGCGAACGTCCAGGGATTGCTCCTACACTAAAGGTGCCAGCCCTGAAAGCTCTTGCTGGTCCTCATCTCCCACTGGTAACCTCTCAAACGAACCACAAACACTTGGGCTCTGAACTTGTTTCGCCTACTAAAACTTCCAACGTACACAGCCTCTCCTGCTCAATCTGGCCAGAGCTCAACACCGAAATTGCGAACATCCAGCGATTGCTCCTACACTAAAGGTGCCAGCCCTGAAAGCTCTTGCTGGTCCTCATCTCCCACTGGTAACCTCTCAAACGAACCACAAACACTTGGGCTCTGAACTTGTTTAGCCTACTAAAACTTCCAACGTACACAGCCTCTCCTGCTCAATCTGGCCAGAGCTCAACACCGACATTGCGAACGTCCAGGGATTGCTCCTACACTAAAGGTGCCAGCCCTGAAAGCTCTTGCTGGTCCTCATCTCCCACTGGTAACCTCTCAAACGAACCACAAACACTTGGGCTCTGAACTTGTTTAGCCTACTAAAACTTCCAACGTACACAGCCTCTCCGGCTCAATCTGGCCAGAGCTCAACACCGAAATTGCGAACGTCCAGCGATTGCTCCTACACTAAAGGTGCCAGCCCTGAAAGCTCTTGCTGGTCCTCATCTCCCACTGGTAACCTCTCAAACGAACCACAAACACTTGGGCTCTCAACTTGTTTAGCCTACTAAAACTTCCAACGTACACAGCCTCTCCTGCTCAATCTGGCCAGAGCTCAACACCGAAATTGCGAACGTCCAGCGATTGCTCCTACACTAAAGGTGCCAGCCCTGAAAGCTCTTGCTGGTCCTCATCTCCCACTGGTAACCTCTCAAACGAACCACAAACACTTGGGCTCTGAACTTGTTTAGCCTACTAAAACTTCCAACGTACACAGCCTCTCCTGCTCAATCTGGCCAGAGCTCAACACCGAAATTGCGAACATCCAGCGATTGCTCCTACACTAAAGGTGCCAGCCCTGAAAGCTCTTGCTGGTCCTCATCTCCCACTGGTAACCTCTCAAACGAACCACAAACACTTGGGCTCTGAACTTGTTTAGCCTACTAAAACTTCCAACGTACACAGCCTCTCCTGCTCAATCTGGCCAGAGCTCAACACCGACATTGCAAACGTCCAGCGATTGCCCCTACACTAAAGGTGCCAGCCCTGAAAGCTCTTGCTGGTCCTCATCTCCCACTGGTAACCTCTCAAACGAACCACAAACACTTGGGCTCTGAACTTGTTTAGCCTACTAAAACTTCCAACGTACACAGCCTCTCCTGCTCAATCTGGCCAGAGCTCAACACCGAAATTGCGAACGTCCAGGGATTGCTCCTACACTAAAGGTGCCAGCCCTGAAAGCTCTTGCTGGTCCTCATCTCCCACTGGTAACCTCTCAAACGAACCACAAACACTTGGGCTCTGAACTTGTTTAGCCTACTAAAACTTCCAACGTACACAGCCTCTCCTGCTCAATCTGGCCAGAGCTCAACACCGACATTGCGAACGTCCAGCGATTGCTCCTACACTAAAGGTGCCAGCCCTGAAAGCTCTTGCTGGTCCTCATCTCCCACTGGTAACCTCTCAAACGAACCACAAACACTTGGGCTCTGAACTTGTTTAGCCTACTAAAACTTCCAACGTACACAGCCTCTCCTGCTCAATCTGGCCAGAGCTCAACACCGACATTGTGAACGTCCAGGGATTGCTCCTACACTAAAGGTGCCAGCCCTGAAAGCTCTTGCTGGTCCTCATCTCCCACTGGTAACCTCTCAAACGAACCACAAACACTTGGGCTCTGAACTTGTTTAGCCTACTAAAACTTCCAACGTACACAGCCTCTCCTGCTCAATCTGGCCAGAGCTCAACACCGACATTGCGAACGTCCAGGGATTGCTCCTACACTAAAGGTGCCAGCCCTGAAAGCTCTTGCTGGTCCTCATCTCCCACTGGTAACCTCTCAAACGAACCACAAACACTTGGGCTCTGAACTTGTTTAGCCTACTAAAACTTCCAACGTACACAGCCTCTCCTGCTCAATCTGGCCAGAGCTCAACACCGACATTGCGAACATCCAGGGATTGCTCCTACACTAAAGGTGCCAGCCCTGAAAGCTCTTGCTGGTCCTCATCTCCCACTGGTAACCTCTCAAACGAACCACAAACACTTGGGCTCTGAACTTGTTTAGCCTACTAAAACTTCCAACGTACACAGCCTCTCCTGCTCAATCTGGCCAGAGCTCAACACCGAAATTGCGAACGTCCAGGGATTGCTCCTACACTAAAGGTGCCAGCCCTGAAAGCTCTTGCTGGTCCTCATCTCCCACTGGTAACCTCTCAAACGAACCACAAACACTTGGGCTCTGAACTTGTTTAGCCTACTAAAACTTCCAACGTACACAGCCTCTCCTGCTCAATCTGGCCAGAGCTCAACACCGACATTGCGAACGTCCAGGGATTGCTCCTACACTAAAGGTGCCAGCCCTGAAAGCTCTTGCTGGTCCTCATCTCCCACTGGTAACCTCTCAAACGAACCACAAACACTTGGGCTCTGAACTTGTTTCGCCTACTAAAACTTCCAACGTACACAGCCTCTCCTGCTCAATCTGGCCAGAGCTCAACACCGAAATTGCGAATATCCAGGGATTGCTCCTACACTAAAGGTGCCAGCCCTGAAAGCTCTTGCTGGTCCTCATCTCCCACTGGTAACCTCTCAAACGAACCACAAACACTTGGGCTCTGAACTTGTTTAGCCTACTAAAACTTCCAACGTACACAGCCTCTCCTGCTCAATCTGGCCAGAGCTCAACACCGACATTGCGAACGTCCAGGGATTGCTCCTACACTAAAGGTGCCAGCCCTGAAAGCTCTTGCTGGTCCTCATCTCCCACTGGTAACCTCTCAAACGAACCACAAACACTTGGGCTCTGAACTTGTTTAGCCTACTAAAACTTCCAACGTACACAGCCTCTCCGGCTCAATCTGGCCAGAGCTCAACACCGAAATTGCGAACGTCCAGCGATTGCTCCTACACTAAAGGTGCCAGCCCTGAAAGCTCTTGCTGGTCCTCATCTCCCACTGGTAACCTCTCAAACGAACCACAAACACTTGGGCTCTCAACTTGTTTAGCCTACTAAAACTTCCAACGTACACAGCCTCTCCTGCTCAATCTGGCCAGAGCTCAACACCGAAATTGCGAACGTCCAGCGATTGCTCCTACACTAAAGGTGCCAGCCCTGAAAGCTCTTGCTGGTCCTCATCTCCCACTGGTAACCTCTCAAACGAACCACAAACACTTGGGCTCTGAACTTGTTTAGCCTACTAAAACTTCCAACGTACACAGCCTCTCCTGCTCAATCTGGCCAGAGCTCAACACCGAAATTGCGAACATCCAGCGATTGCTCCTACACTAAAGGTGCCAGCCCTGAAAGCTCTTGCTGGTCCTCATCTCCCACTGGTAACCTCTCAAACGAACCACAAACACTTGGGCTCTGAACTTGTTTAGCCTACTAAAACTTCCAACGTACACAGCCTCTCCTGCTCAATCTGGCCAGAGCTCAACACCGACATTGCAAACGTCCAGCGATTGCCCTACACTAAAGGTGCCAGCCCTGAAAGCTCTTGCTGGTCCTCATCTCCCACTGGTAACCTCTCAAACGAACCACAAACACTTGGGCTCTGAACTTGTTTAGCCTACTAAAACTTCCAACGTACACAGCCTCTCCTGCTCAATCTGGCCAGAGTGCTCAACACCGAAATTGCGAACGTCCAGCGATTGCTCCTACACTAAAGGTGCCAGCCCTGAAAGCTCTTGCTGGTCCTCATCTCCCACTGGTAACCTCTCAAACGAACCACAAACACTTGGGCTCTGAACTTGTTTAGCCTACTAAAACTTCCAACGTACACAGCCTCTCCTGCTCAATCTGGCCAGAGCTCAACACCGACATTGTGAACGTCCAGGGATTGCTCCTACACTAAAGGTGCCAGCCCTGAAAGCTCTTGCTGGTCCTCATCTCCCACTGGTAACCTCTCAAACGAACCACAAACACTTGGGCTCTGAACTTGTTTAGCCTACTAAAACTTCCAACGTACACAGCCTCTCCTGCTCAATCTGGCAGAGCTCAACACCGACATTGCGAACGTCCAGGGATTGCTCCTACACTAAAGGTGCCAGCCCTGAAAGCTCTTGCTGGTCCTCATCTCCCACTGGTAACCTCTCAAACGAACCACAAACACTTGGGCTCTGAACTTGTTTAGCCTACTAAAACTTCCAACGTACACAGCCTCTCCTGCTCAATCTGGCCAGAGCTCAACACCGACATTGCGAACATCCAGGATTGCTCCTACACTAAAGGTGCCAGCCCTGAAAGCTCTTGCTGGTCCTCATCTCCCACTGGTAACCTCTCAAACGAACCACAAACACTTGGGCTCTGAACTTGTTTAGCCTACTAAAACTTCCAACGTACACAGCCTCTCCTGCTCAATCTGGCCAGAGCTCAACACTGAAATTGCGAACGTCCAGGGATTGCTCCTACACTAAAGGTGCCAGCCCTGAAAGCTCTTGCTGGTCCTCATCTCCCACTGGTAACCTCTCAAACGAACCACAAACACTTGGGCTCTCAACTTGTTTAGCCTACTAAAACTTCCAACGTACACAGCCTCTCCTGCTCAATCTGGCCAGAGCTCAACACCGACATTGCGAACGTCCAGGGATTGCTCCTACACTAAAGGTGCCAGCCCTGAAAGCTCTTGCTGGTCCTCATCTCCCACTGGTAACCTCTCAAACGAACCACAAACACTTGGGCTCTGAACTTGTTTCGCCTACTAAAACTTCCAACGTACACAGCCTCTCCTGCTCAATCTGGCCAGAGCTCAACACCGAAATTGCGAACATCCAGCGATTGCTCCTACACTAAAGGTGCCAGCCCTGAAAGCTCTTGCTGGTCCTCATCTCCCACTGGTAACCTCTCAAACGAACCACAAACACTTGGGCTCTGAACTTGTTTAGCCTACTAAAACTTCCAACGTACACAGCCTCTCCTGCTCAATCTGGCCAGAGCTCAACACCGACATTGCGAACGTCCAGGGATTGCTCCTACACTAAAGGTGCCAGCCCTGAAAGCTCTTGCTGGTCCTCATCTCCCACTGGTAACCTCTCAAACGAACCACAAACACTTGGGCTCTGAACTTGTTTAGCCTACTAAAACTTCCAACGTACACAGCCTCTCCGGCTCAATCTGGCCAGAGCTCAACACCGAAATTGCGAACGTCCAGCGATTGCTCCTACACTAAAGGTGCCAGCCCTGAAAGCTCTTGCTGGTCCTCATCTCCCACTGGTAACCTCTCAAACGAACCACAAACACTTGGGCTCTGAACTTGTTTAGCCTACTAAAACTTCCAACGTACACAGCCTCTCCTGCTCAATCTGGCCAGAGCTCAACACCGAAATTGCGAACGTCCAGCGATTGCTCCTACACTAAAGGTGCCAGCCCTGAAAGCTCTTGCTGGTCCTCATCTCCCACTGGTAACCTCTCAAACGAACCACAAACACTTGGGCTCTGAACTTGTTTAGCCTACTAAAACTTCCAACGTACACAGCCTCTCCTGCTCAATCTGGCCAGAGCTCAACACCGAAATTGCGAACATCCAGCGATTGCTCCTACACTAAAGGTGCCAGCCCTGAAAGCTCTTGCTGGTCCTCATCTCCCACTGGTAACCTCTCAAACGAACCACAAACACTTGGGCTCTGAACTTGTTTAGCCTACTAAAACTTCCAACGTACACAGCCTCTCCTGCTCAATCTGGCCAGAGCTCAACACCGACATTGCAAACGTCCAGCGATTGCCCCTACACTAAAGGTGCCAGCCCTGAAAGCTCTTGCTGGTCCTCATCTCCCACTGGTAACCTCTCAAACGAACCACAAACACTTGGGCTCTGAACTTGTTTAGCCTACTAAAACTTCCAACGTACACAGCCTCTCCTGCTCAATCTGGCCAGAGCTCAACACCGAAATTGCGAACGTCCAGCGATTGCTCCTACACTAAAGGTGCCAGCCCTGAAAGCTCTTGCTGGTCCTCATCTCCCACTGGTAACCTCTCAAACGAACCACAAACACTTGGGCTCTGAACTTGTTTAGCCTACTAAAACTTCCAACGTACACAGCCTCTCCTGCTCAATCTGGCCAGAGCTCAACACCGACATTGCGAACGTCCAGGGATTGCTCCTACACTAAAGGTGCCAGCCCTGAAAGCTCTTGCTGGTCCTCATCTCCCACTGGTAACCTCTCAAACGAACCACAAACACTTGGGCTCTGAACTTGTTTAGCCTACTAAAACTTCCAACGTACACAGCCTCTCCTGCTCAATCTGGCCAGAGCTCAACACCGACATTGCGAACGCCCAGGGATTGCTCCTACACTAAAGGTGCCAGCCCTGAAAGCTCTTGCTGGTCCTCATCTCCCACTGGTAACCTCTCAAACGAACCACAAACACTTGGGCTCTCAACTTGTTTAGCCTACTAAAACTTCCAACGTACACAGCCTCTCCTGCTCAATCTGGCCAGAGCTCAACACCGAAATTGCGAACGTCCAGGGATTGCTCCTACACTAAAGGTGCCAGCCCTGAAAGCTCTTGCTGGTCCTCATCTCCCACTGGTAACCTCTCAAATGAACCACAAACACTTGGGCTCTGAACTTGTTTAGCCTACTAAAACTTCCAACGTACACAGCCTCTCCTGCTCAATCTGGCCAGAGCTCAACACCGACATTGCGAACGTCCAGCGATTGCTCCTACACTAAAGGTGCCAGCCCTGAAAGCTCTTGCTGGTCCTCATCTCCCACTGGTAACCTCTCAAACGAACCACAAACACTTGGGCTCTCAACTTGTTTCGCCTACTAAAACTTCCAACGTACACAGCCTCTCCTGCTCAATCTGGCCAGAGCTCAACACCGAAATTGCGAACGTCCAGGGATTGATCCTACACTAAAGGTGCCAGCCCTGAAAGCTCTTGCTGGTCCTCATCTCCCACTGGTAACCTCTCAAACGAACCACAAACACTTGGGCTCTGAACTTGTTTAGCCTACTAAAACTTCCAACGTACACAGCCTCTCCTGCTCAACCTGGCCAGAGCTCAACACCGACATTGCGAACGTCCAGCGATTGCTCCTACACTAAAGGTGCCAGCCCTGAAAGCTCTTGCTGGTCCTCATCTCCCACTGGTAACCTCTCAAACGAACCACAAACACTTGGGCTCTCAACTTGTTTAGCCTACTAAAACTTCCAACGTACACAGCCTCTCCTGCTCAATCTGGCCAGAGCTCAACACCGAAATTGCGAACGTCCAGCGATTGCTCCTACACTAAAGGTGCCAGCCCTGAAAGCTCTTGCTGGTCCTCATCTCCCACTGGTAACCTCTCAAACGAACCACAAACACTTGGGCTCTCAACTTGTTTAGCCTACTAAAACTTCCAACGTACACAGCCTCTCCGGCTCAATCTGCCAGAGCTCAACACCGAAATTGCAAACGTCCAGCGATTGCTCCTACACTAAAGGTGCCAGCCCTGAAAGCTCTTGCTGGTCCTCATCTCCCACTGGTAACCTCTCAAACGAACCACAAACACTTGGGCTCTGAACTTGTTTCGCCTACTAAAACTTCCAACGTACACAGCCTCTCCTGCTCAATCTGGCCAGAGCTCAACACCGAAATTGCGAACGTCCAGCGATTGCTCCTACACTAAAGGTGCCAGCCCTGAAAGCTCTTGCTGGTCCTCATCTCCCACTGGTAACCTCTCAAACGAACCACAAACACTTGGGCTCTGAACTTGTTTAGCCTACTAAAACTTCCAACGTACACAGCCTCTCCTGCTCAATCTGGCCAGAGCTCAACACCGACATTGCGAACGTCCAGGGATTGCTCCTACACTAAAGGTGCCAGCCCTGAAAGCTCTTGCTGGTCCTCATCTCCCACTGGTAACCTCTCAAACGAACCACAAACACTTGGGCTCTGAACTTGTTTAGCCTACTAAAACTTCCAACGTACACAGCCTCTCCTGCTCAATCTGGCCAGAGCTCAACACCGATATTGCGAACGTCCAGGGATTGCTCCTACACTAAAGGTGCCAGCCCTGAAAGCTCTTGCTGGTCCTCATCTCCCACTGGTAACCTCTCAAACGAACCACAAACACTTGGGCTCTGAACTTGTTTAGCCTACTAAAACTTCCAACGTACACAGCCTCTCCGGCTCAATCTGGCCAGAGCTCAACACCGACATTGCGAACGTCCAGCGATTGCTCCTACACTAAAGGTGCCAGCCCTGAAAGCTCTTGCTGGTCCTCATCTCCCACTGGTAACCTCTCAAACGAACCACAAACACTTGGGCTCTGAACTTGTTTAGCCTACTAAAACTTCCAACGTACACAGCCTCTCCTGCTCAATCTGGCCAGAGCTCAACACCGAAATTGCGAACGTCCAGGGATTGCTCCTACACTAAAGGTGCCAGCCCTGAAAGCTCTTGCTGGTCCTCATCTCCCACTGGTAACCTCTCAAACGAACCACAAACACTTGGGCTCTGAACTTGTTTAGCCTACTAAAACTTCCAACGTACACAGCCTCTCCTGCTCAATCTGGACAAAATTCACCAACGAAATTGCGAACGTCCAGGGATTGCTCCTACACTAAAGGTGCCAGCCCTGAAAGCTCTTGCTGGTCCTCATCTCCCACTGGTAACCTCTCAAACGAACCACAAACACTTGGGCTCTGAACTTGTTTAGCCTACTAAAACTTCCAACGTACACAGCCTCTCCTGCTCAATCTGGCCAGAGCTCAACACCGACATTGCGAACGTCCAGCGATTGCTCCTACACTAAAGGTGCCAGCCCTGAAAGCTCTTGCTGGTCCTCATCTCCCACTGGTAACCTCTCAAACGAACCACAAACACTTGGGCTCTGAACTTGTTTAGCCTACTAAAACTTCCAACGTACACAGCCTCTCCTGCTCAATCTGGCCAGAGCTCAACACCGACATTGCGAACGTCCAGGGATTGCTCCTACACTAAAGGTGCCAGCCCTGAAAGCTCTTGCTGGTCCTCATCTCCCACTGGTAACCTCTCAAACGAACCACAAACACTTGGGCTCTGAACTTGTTTAGCCTACTAAAACTTCCAACGTACACAGCCTCTCCTGCTCAATCTGGCCAGAGCTCAACACCGACATTGCGAACGTCCAGGGATTGCTCCTACACTAAAGGTGCCAGCCCTGAAAGCTCTTGCTGGTCCTCATCTCCCACTGGTAACCTCTCAAACGAACCACAAACACTTGGGCTCTCAACTTGTTTAGCCTACTAAAACTTCCAACGTACACAGCCTCTCCTGCTCAATCTGGCCAGAGCTCAACACCGATATTGCGAACGTCCAGGGATTGCTCCTACACTAAAGGTGCCAGCCCTGAAAGCTCTTGCTGGTCCTCATCTCCCACTGGTAACCTCTCAAACGAACCACAAACACTTGGGCTCTGAACTTGTTTAGCCTACTAAAACTTCCAACGTACACAGCCTCTCCTGCTCAATCTGGCCAGAGCTCAACACCGACATTGCGAACGTCCAGGGATTGCTCCTACACTAAAGGTGCCAGCCCTGAAAGCTCTTGCTGGTCCTCATCTCCCACTGGTAACCTCTCAAACGAACCACAAACACTTGGCCTCTCAACTTGTTTAGCCTACTAAAACTTCCAACGTACACAGCCTCTCCTGCTCAATCTGGCCAGAGCTCAACACCGACATTGCGAACGTCCAGGGATTGCTCCTACACTAAAGGTGCCAGCCCTGAAAGCTCTTGCTGGTCCTCATCTCCCACTGGTAACCTCTCAAACGAACCACAAAGACTTGGGCTCTGAACTTGTTTAGCCTACTAAAACTTCCAACATACACAGCCTCTCCGGCTCAATCTGGCCAGAGCTCAACACCGAAATTGCGAACGTCCAGGGATTGCTCCTACACTAAAGGTGCCAGCCCTGAAAGCTCTTGCTGGTCCTCATCTCCCACTGGTAACCTCTCAAACGAACCACAAACACTTGGGCTCTGAACTTGTTTAGCCTACTAAAACTTCCAACGTACACAGCCTCTCCTGCTCAATCTGGCCAGAGCTCAACACCGAAATTGCAAACGTCCAGGGATTGCTCCTACACTAAAGGTGCCAGCCCTGAAAGCTCTTGCTGGTCCTCATCTCCCACTGGTAACCTCTCAAACGAACCACAAACACTTGGGCTCTGAACTTGTTTAGCCTACTAAAACTTCCAACGTACACAGCCTCTCCGGCTCAATCTGGCCAGAGCTCAACACCGAAATTGCGAACGTCCAGGGATTGCTCCTACACTAAAGGTGCCAGCCCTGAAAGCTCTTGCTGGTCCTCATCTCCCACTGGTAACCTCTCAAACGAACCACAAACACTTGGGCTCTCAACTTGTTTAGCCTACTAAAACTTCCAACGTACACAGCCTCTCCTGCTCAATCTGGCCAGAGCTCAACACCGAAATTGCGAACGTCCAGGGATTGCTCCTACACTAAAGGTGCCAGCCCTGAAAGCTCTTGCTGGTCCTCATCTCCCACTGGTAACCTCTCAAATGAACCACAAACACTTGGGCTCTGAACTTGTTTAGCCTACTAAAACTTCCAACGTACACAGCCTCTCCTGCTCAATCTGGCCAGAGCTCAACACCGACATTGCGAACGTCCAGCGATTGCTCCTACACTAAAGGTGCCAGCCCTGAAAGCTCTTGCTGGTCCTCATCTCCCACTGGTAACCTCTCAAACGAACCACAAACACTTGGGCTCTCAACTTGTTTCGCCTACTAAAACTTCCAACGTACACAGCCTCTCCTGCTCAATCTGGCCAGAGCTCAACACCGAAATTGCAAACGTCCAGCGATTGATCCTACACTAAAGGTGCCAGCCCTGAAAGCTCTTGCTGGTCCTCATCTCCCACTGGTAACCTCTCAAACGAACCACAAACACTTGGGCTCTGAACTTGTTTAGCCTACTAAAACTTCCAACGTACACAGCCTCTCCTGCTCAACCTGGCCAGAGCTCAACACCGACATTGCGAACGTCCAGCGATTGCTCCTACACTAAAGGTGCCAGCCCTGAAAGCTCTTGCTGGTCCTCATCTCCCACTGGTAACCTCTCAAACGAACCACAAACACTTGGGCTCTGAACTTGTTTAGCCTACTAAAACTTCCAACGTACACAGCCTCTCCTGCTCAATCTGGCCAGAGCTCAACACCGAAATTGCGAACGTCCAGCGATTGCTCCTACACTAAAGGTGCCAGCCCTGAAAGCTCTTGCTGGTCCTCATCTCCCACTGGTAACCTCTCAAACGAACCACAAACACTTGGGCTCTCAACTTGTTTAGCCTACTAAAACTTCCAACGTACACAGCCTCTCCGGCTCAATCTGGCCAGAGCTCAACACCGAAATTGCGAACGTCCAGCGATTGCTCCTACACTAAAGGTGCCAGCCCTGAAAGCTCTTGCTGGTCCTCATCTCCCACTGGTAACCTCTCAAACGAACCACAAACACTTGGGCTCTGAACTTGTTTCGCCTACTAAAACTTCCAACGTACACAGCCTCTCCTGCTCAATCTGGCCAGAGCTCAACACCGAAATTGCGAACGTCCAGCGATTGCTCCTACACTAAAGGTGCCAGCCCTGAAAGCTCTTGCTGGTCCTCATCTCCCACTGGTAACCTCTCAAACGAACCACAAACACTTGGGCTCTGAACTTGTTTAGCCTACTAAAACTTCCAACGTACACAGCCTCTCCTGCTCAATCTGGCCAGAGCTCAACACCGACATTGCGAACGTCCAGGGATTGCTCCTACACTAAAGGTGCCAGCCCTGAAAGCTCTTGCTGGTCCTCATCTCCCACTGGTAACCTCTCAAACGAACCACAAACACTTGGGCTCTGAACTTGTTTAGCCTACTAAAACTTCCAACGTACACAGCCTCTCCTGCTCAATCTGGCCAGAGCTCAACACCGATATTGCGAACGTCCAGGGATTGCTCCTACACTAAAGGTGCCAGCCCTGAAAGCTCTTGCTGGTCCTCATCTCCCACTGGTAACCTCTCAAACGAACCACAAACACTTGGGCTCTGAACTTGTTTAGCCTACTAAAACTTCCAACGTACACAGCCTCTCCTGCTCAATCTGGCCAGAGCTCAACACCGAAATTGCAAACGTCCAGGGATTGCTCCTACACTAAAGGTGCCAGCCCTGAAAGCTCTTGCTGGTCCTCATCTCCCACTGGTAACCTCTCAAACGAACCACAAACACTTGGCCTCTGAACTTGTTTAGCCTACTAAAACTTCCAACGTACACAGCCTCTCCGGCTCAATCTGGCCAGAGCTCAACACCGACATTGCGAACGTCCAGCGATTGCTCCTACACTAAAGGTGCCAGCCCTGAAAGCTCTTGCTGGTCCTCATCTCCCACTGGTAACCTCTCAAACGAACCACAAACACTTGGGCTCTCAACTTGTTTAGCCTACTAAAACTTCCAACGTACACAGCCTCTCCTGCTCAATCTGGCCAGAGCTCAACACCGAAATTGCGAACGTCCAGCGATTGCTCCTACACTAAAGGTGCCAGCCCTGAAAGCTCTTGCTGGTCCTCATCTCCCACTGGTAACCTCTCAAACGAACCACAAACACTTGGGCTCTGAACTTGTTTAGCCTACTAAAACTTCCAACGTACACAGCCTCTCCTGCTCAATCTGGACAAAATTCACCAACGAAATTGCGAACGTCCAGGGATTGCTCCTACACTAAAGGTGCCAGCCCTGAAAGCTCTTGCTGGTCCTCATCTCCCACTGGTAACCTCTCAAACGAACCACAAACACTTGGGCTCTGAACTTGTTTAGCCTACTAAAACTTCCAACATACACAGCCTCTCCTGCTCAATCTGGCCAGAGCTCAACACCGACATTGCGAACGTCCAGCGATTGCTCCTACACTAAAGGTGCCAGCCCTGAAAGCTCTTGCTGGTCCTCATCTCCCACTGGTAACCTCTCAAACGAACCACAAACACTTGGGCTCTGAACTTGTTTAGCCTACTAAAACTTCCAACGTACACAGCCTCTCCTGCTCAATCTGGCCAGAGCTCAACACCGACATTGCGAACGTCCAGGGATTGCTCCTACACTAAAGGTGCCAGCCCTGAAAGCTCTTGCTGGTCCTCATCTCCCACTGGTAACCTCTCAAACGAACCACAAACACTTGGGCTCTGAACTTGTTTAGCCTACTAAAACTTCCAACGTACACAGCCTCTCCTGCTCAATCTGGCCAGAGCTCAACACCGAAATTGCGAACGTCCAGGGATTGCTCCTACACTAAAGGTGCCAGCCCTGAAAGCTCTTGCTGGTCCTCATCTCCCACTGGTAACCTCTCAAACGAACCACAAACACTTGGGCTCTCAACTTGTTTAGCCTACTAAAACTTCCAACGTACACAGCCTCTCCTGCTCAATCTGGCCAGTGCTCAACACCGAAATTGCAAACGTCCAGGGATTGCTCCTACACTAAAGGTGCCAGCCCTGAAAGCTCTTGCTGGTCCTCATCTCCCACTGGTAACCTCTCAAACGAACCACAAACACTTGGGCTCTGAACTTGTTTAGCCTACTAAAACTTCCAACGTACACAGCCTCTCCGGCTCAATCTGGCCAGAGCTCAACACCGAAATTGTGAACGTCCAGGGATTGCTCCTACACTAAAGGTGCCAGCCCTGAAAGCTCTTGCTGGTCCTCATCTCCCACTGGTAACCTCTCAAACGAACCACAAACACTTGGGCTCTCAACTTGTTTAGCCTACTAAAACTTCCAACGTACACAGCCTCTCCTGCTCAATCTGGACAAAATTCACCAACGAAATTGCGAACGTCCAGCGATTGCTCCTACACTAAAGGTGCCAGCCCTGAAAGCTCTTGCTGGTCCTCATCTCCCACTGGTAACCTCTCAAACGAACCACAAAGACTTGGGCTCTGAACTTGTTTAGCCTACTAAAACTTCCAACGTACACAGCCTCTCCTGCTCAATCTGGCCAGAGCTCAACACCGAAATTGCGAACGTCCAGCGATTGCTCCTACACTAAAGGTGCCAGCCCTGAAAGCTCTTGCTGGTCCTCATCTCCCACTGGTAACCTCTCAAACGAACCACAAACACTTGGGCTCTGAACTTGTTTCGCCTACTAAAACTTCCAACGTACACAGCCTCTCCTGCTCAATCTGGCCAGAGCTCAACACCGAAATTGCAAACGTCCAGCGATTGCTCCTACACTAAAGGTGCCAGCCCTGAAAGCTCTTGCTGGTCCTCATCTCCCACTGGTAACCTCTCAAACGAACCACAAACACTTGGGCTCTGAACTTGTTTAGCCTACTAAAACTTCCAACGTACACAGCCTCTCCTGCTCAATCTGGCCAGAGCTCAACACCGACATTGCGAACGTCCAGGGATTGCTCCTACACTAAAGGTGCCAGCCCTGAAAGCTCTTGCTGGTCCTCATCTCCCACTGGTAACCTCTCAAACGAACCACAAACACTTGGGCTCTGAACTTGTTTAGCCTACTAAAACTTCCAACGTACACAGCCTCTCCTGCTCAATCTGGCCAGAGCTCAACACCGACATTGCGAACGTCCAGGGATTGCTCCTACACTAAAGGTGCCAGCCCTGAAAGCTCTTGCTGGTCCTCATCTCCCACTGGTAACCTCTCAAACGAACCACAAACACTTGGCCTCTGAACTTGTTTAGCCTACTAAAACTTCCAACGTACACAGCCTCTCCTGCTCAATCTGGCCAGAGATCAACACCGACATTGCGAACGTCCAGCGATTGCTCCTACACTAAAGGTGCCAGCCCTGAAAGCTCTTGCTGGTCCTCATCTCCCACTGGTAACCTCTCAAACGAACCACAAAGACTTGGGCTCTGAACTTGTTTCGCCTACTAAAACTTCCAACGTACACAGCCTCTCCGGCTCAATCTGGCCAGAGCTCAACACCGAAATTGCGAACGTCCAGCGATTGCTCCTACACTAAAGGTGCCAGCCCTGAAAGCTCTTGCTGGTCCTCATCTCCCACTGGTAACCTCTCAAACGAACCACAAACACTTGGGCTCTGAACTTGTTTAGCCTACTAAAACTTCCAACGTACACAGCCTCTCCTGCTCAATCTGGCCAGAGCTCAACACCGAAATTGCGAACGTCCAGCGATTGCTCCTACACTAAAGGTGCCAGCCCTGAAAGCTCTTGCTGGTCCTCATCTCCCACTGGTAACCTCTCAAACGAACCACAAACACTTGGGCTCTGAACTTGTTTTGCCTACTAAAACTTCCAACGTACACAGCCTCTCCTGCTCAATCTGGCCAGAGCTCAACACCGACATTGCGAACATCCAGCGATTGCTCCTACACTAAAGGTGCCAGCCCTGAAAGCTCTTGCTGGTCCTCATCTCCCACTGGTAACCTCTCAAACGAACCACAAACACTTGGGCTCTGAACTTGTTTAGCCTACTAAAACTTCCAACGTACACAGCCTCTCCTGCTCAATCTGGCCAGAGCTCAACACCGACATTGCGAACGTCCAGGGATTGCTCCTACACTAAAGGTGCCAGCCCTGAAAGCTCTTGCTGGTCCTCATCTCCCACTGGTAACCTCTCAAACGAACCACAAACACTTGGGCTCTCAACTTGTTTAGCCTACTAAAACTTCCAACGTACACAGCCTCTCCTGCTCAATCTGGCCAGAGCTCAACACCGATATTGCGAACGTCCAGGGATTGCTCCTACACTAAAGGTGCCAGCCCTGAAAGCTCTTGCTGGTCCTCATCTCCCACTGGTAACCTCTCAAACGAACCACAAACACTTGGGCTCTGAACTTGTTTAGCCTACTAAAACTTCCAACGTACACAGCCTCTCCTGCTCAATCTGGCCAGAGCTCAACACCGAAATTGCAAACGTCCAGCGATTGCTCCTACACTAAAGGTGCCAGCCCTGAAAGCTCTTGCTGGTCCTCATCTCCCACTGGTAACCTCTCAAACGAACCACAAACACTTGGGCTCTCAACTTGTTTAGCCTACTAAAACTTCCAACGTACACAGCCTCTCCGGCTCAATCTGGCCAGAGCTCAACACCGAAATTGCGAACGTCCAGGGATTGCTCCTACACTAAAGGTGCCAGCCCTGAAAGCTCTTGCTGGTCCTCATCTCCCACTGGTAACCTCTCAAACGAACCACAAACACTTGGGCTCTGAACTTGTTTAGCCTACTAAAACTTCCAACGTACACAGCCTCTCCTGCTCAATCTGGCCAGAGCTCAACACCGAAATTGCGAACGTCCAGCGATTGCTCCTACACTAAAGGTGCCAGCCCTGAAAGCTCTTGCTGGTCCTCATCTCCCACTGGTAACCTCTCAAACGAACCACAAACACTTGGGCTCTGAACTTGTTTCGCCTACTAAAACTTCCAACGTACACAGCCTCTCCTGCTCAATCTGGCCAGAGCTCAACACCGAAATTGCAAACGTCCAGCGATTGATCCTACACTAAAGGTGCCAGCCCTGAAAGCTCTTGCTGGTCCTCATCTCCCACTGGTAACCTCTCAAACGAACCACAAACACTTGGGCTCTGAACTTGTTTAGCCTACTAAAACTTCCAACGTACACAGCCTCTCCTGCTCAACCTGGCCAGAGCTCAACACCGACATTGCGAACGTCCAGGGATTGCTCCTACACTAAAGGTGCCAGCCCTGAAAGCTCTTGCTGGTCCTCATCTCCCACTGGTAACCTCTCAAACGAACCACAAACACTTGGGCTCTGAACTTGTTTAGCCTACTAAAACTTCCAACGTACACAGCCTCTCCTGCTCAATCTGGCCAGAGCTCAACACCGACATTGCGAACGTCCAGGGATTGCTCCTACACTAAAGGTGCCAGCCCTGAAAGCTCTTGCTGGTCCTCATCTCCCACTGGTAACCTCTCAAACGAACCACAAACACTTGGGCTCTGAACTTGTTTCGCCTACTAAAACTTCCAACGTACACAGCCTCTCCTGCTCAATCTGGCCAGAGCTCAACACCGAAATTGCGAACGTCCAGCGATTGCTCCTACACTAAAGGTGCCAGCCCTGAAAGCTCTTGCTGGTCCTCATCTCCCACTGGTAACCTCTCAAACGAACCACAAACACTTGGGCTCTGAACTTGTTTAGCCTACTAAAACTTCCAACGTACACAGCCTCTCCTGCTCAATCTGGCCAGAGCTCAACACCGAAATTGCGAACGTCCAGGGATTGCTCCTACACTAAAGGTGCCAGCCCTGAAAGCTCTTGCTGGTCCTCATCTCCCACTGGTAACCTCTCAAACGAACCACAAACACTTGGGCTCTGAACTTGTTTCGCCTACTAAAACTTCCAACGTACACAGCCTCTCCTGCTCAATCTGGCCAGAGCTCAACACCGAAATTACGAACGTCCAGCGATTGCTCCTACACTAAAGGTGCCAGCCCTGAAAGCTCTTGCTGGTCCTCATCTCCCACTGGTAACCTCTCAAACGAACCACAAACACTTGGGCTCTGAACTTGTTTAGCCTACTAAACCTTCCAACGTACACAGCCTCTCCTGCTCAATCTGGCCAGAGCTCAACACCGAAATTGCAAGCGTCCAGCGATTGCCCCTACACTAAAGGTGCCAGCCCTGAAAGCTCTTGCTGGTCCTCATCTCCCACTGGTAACCTCTCAAACGAACCGCAAACACTTGGGCTCTGAACTTGTTTAGCCTACTAAAACTTCCAACGTACACAGCCTCTCCTGCTCAAGCAGCCCAAAATTCACCAGCGAAATTACGAACGTCCAGCGATTGCTCCTACACTAAAGGTGCCAGCCCTGAAAGCTCTTGCTGGTCCTCATCTCCCACTGGTAACCTCTCAAACAAACCACAAACACTTGGGCTCTGAACTTGTTTAGCCTACTAAAACTTCCAACGTACACAGCCTCTCCGGCTCAATCTGGCCAGAGCTCAACACCGAAATTGCGAACGTCCAGGGATTGCTCCTACACTAAAGGTGCCAGCCCTGAAAGCTCTTGCTGGTCCTCATCTCCCACTGGTAACCTCTCAAACGAACCACAAACACTTGGGCTCTGAACTTGTTTAGCCTACTAAAACTTCCAACGTACACAGCCTCTCCTGCTCAATCTGGCCAGAGCTCAACACCGAAATTGCGAACGTCCAGGGATTGCTCCTACACTAAAGGTGCCAGCCCTGAAAGCTCTTGCTGGTCCTCATCTCCCACTGGTAACCTCTCAAACGAACCACAAACACTTGGGCTCTCAACTTGTTTAGCCTACTAAAACTTCCAACGTACACAGCCTCTCCTGCTCAATCTGGCCAGAGCTCAACACCGAAATTGCAAACGTCCAGCGATTGATCCTACACTAAAGGTGCCAGCCCTGAAAGCTCTTGCTGGTCCTCATCTCCCACTGGTAACCTCTCAAACGAACCACAAACACTTGGGCTCTGAACTTGTTTAGCCTACTAAAACTTCCAACGTACACAGCCTCTCCGGCTCAATCTGGCCAGAGCTCAACACCGAAATTGCGAACGTCCAGGGATTGCTCCTACACTAAAGGTGCCAGCCCTGAAAGCTCTTGCTGGTCCTCATCTCCCACTGGTAACCTCTCAAACGAACCACAACCACTTGGGCTCTGAACTTGTTTAGCCTACTAAAACTTCCAACGTACACAGCCTCTCCTGCTCAATCTGGACAAAATTCACCAACGAAATTGCGAACGTCCAGGGATTGCTCCTACACTAAAGGTGCCAGCCCTGAAAGCTCTTGCTGGTCCTCATCTCCCACTGGTAACCTCTCAAACGAACCACAAAGACTTGGGCTCTGAACTTGTTTAGCCTACTAAAACTTCCAACGTACACAGCCTCTCCTGCTCAATCTGGCCAGAGCTCAACACCGAAATTGCGAACGTCCAGGGATTGCTCCTACACTAAAGGTGCCAGCCCTGAAAGCTCTTGCTGGTCCTCATCTCCCACTGGTAACCTCTCAAACGAACCACAAACACTTGGGCTCTGAACTTGTTTAGCCTACTAAAACTTCCAACGTACACAGCCTCTCCTGCTCAATCTGGCCAGAGCTCAACACCGACATTGCGAACGTCCAGCGATTGCTCCTACACTAAAGGTGCCAGCCCTGAAAGCTCTTGCTGGTCCTCATCTCCCACTGGTAACCTCTCAAACGAACCACAAACACTTGGCCTCTCAACTTGTTTAGCCTACTAAAACTTCCAACGTACACAGCCTCTCCTGCTCAATCTGGCCAGAGCTCAACACCGACATTGCGAACGTCCAGGGATTGCTCCTACACTAAAGGTGCCAGCCCTGAAAGCTCTTGCTGGTCCTCATCTCCCACTGGTAACCTCTCAAACGAACCACAAACACTTGGGCTCTGAACTTGTTTAGCCTACTAAAACTTCCAACGTACACAGCCTCTCCTGCTCAATCTGGCCAGAGCTCAACACCAACATTGCGAACGTCCAGGGATTGCTCCTACACTAAAGGTGCCAGCCCTGAAAGCTCTTGCTGGTCCTCATCTCCCACTGGTAACCTCTCAAACGAACCACAAACACTTGGGCTCTCAACTTGTTTAGCCTACTAAAACTTCCAACGTACACAGCCTCTCCTGCTCAATCTGGCCAGAGCTCAACACCGACATTGCGAACGTCCAGCGATTGCTCCTACACTAAAGGTGCCAGCCCTGAAAGCTCTTGCTGGTCCTCATCTCCCACTGGTAACCTCTCAAACGAACCACAAACACTTGGGCTCTCAACTTGTTTCGCCTACTAAAACTTCCAACGTACACAGCCTCTCCTGCTCAATCTGGCCAGAGCTCAACACCGACATTGCGAA